>NC_064626.1:695023353-695326384 GCF_023864275.1 Schistocerca cancellata
GATGAAGTAGTGAAGGCAGCAGAGGATCAAGTAGGTAAAAAGACGAAGGCTAGTAGAAATCCTTGGGCAACAGAAGAAATATTGAATTTAATTGATGAAAGGAGAAAATATAAAAATGCAGTAAATGAAGCAGGCAAAAAAGAATACAAACGTCTCAAAAATGAGATCGACAGGAAGTGCAAAATGGCTAAGCAGGGATGGCTAGAGGATAAATGTAAGGATGTAGAGGCTTATCTCACTAGGGGTAAGATAGATACTGCCTACAGGAAAATTAAAGAGACCTTTGGAGAAAAGAGAACCATTTGTATGAATATTGAGAGCTCAGATGGAAACCCAGTTCTAGGGAAAGAAGGGAAGCAGAAAGGTGGAAGGAGTATATAGAGGGTCTATACAAGGGCGATGTACTCGAGGACAATATTATGGAAAGGGAAGAGGATGTAGATGAAGATGAAATGGGAGATATGATACTGCGTGAAGAGTTTGACAGAGCACTGAAAGACCTAAATCGAAACAAGGCCCCGGGAGTAGACAACATTCCATTAGAACTACTGACGGCCTTGGGAGAGCCAGTCCTGACAAAACTCTACCATCTGGTGAGCAAGATGTATGAGACAGGAGAAACACCCTCAGACTTCAAGAAGAATATAATAATTCCAATCCCAAAGAAAGCAGGTGTTGACAGATGTGAAAATTACCGAACTATCAGTTTAATAAGTCACGGCTGCAAAATACTAACGCGAATTCTTTACAGACGAATGGAAAAACTAGTAGAAGCCGACCTAGGGGAAGATCAGTTTGGATTCCGTAGGAATATTGGAACACGTGAGGCAATACTGACCCTACGACTTATCTCAGAAGCTAGATTAAGGAAAGGCAAACCCACGTTTCTAGCATTTGTAGACTTAGAGAAAGCTTTTGACAATGTTGACTGGAATACTCTTTTTCAAATTCTGAAGGTGGCAGGGGTAAAATACAGGGAGCGGAAGGCTATTTACAATTTGTATAGTAACCAAATGGCAGTTATAAGAGTCGAGTGGCATGAAAGGGAAGCAGTGGTTGGGAAGGGAGTGAGACAGGGTTGTAGCCTCTCCCCGATGTTATTCAACCTGTATATTGAGCAAGTAGTGAAGGAAACAAAAGAAAAATTCGGAGTAGGTATTAAAATCCATGGAGAAGAAATAAAAACTTCGAGGTTCGCCGATGACATTGTAATTCTGTCAGAGACAGCAAAGGACTTGGAAGAGCAGTGGAACGGAATTGATAGTGTCTTGAAAGGAAGATATAAGATGAACATCGACAAAAGCAAAACGAGGATAATGGACTGTAGTCGAATTAAGTCGGGTGATGCTGAGAGAATTAGATTAGGAAATGAGACACTTAAAGTAGTAAAGGAGTTTTGCTATTTGGGGAGCAAAATAACTGATGATGGTCGAAGTAGAGAAGATATAAAATGTAGACTGGCAATGGGAAGGAAAGCGTTTCTGAAGAAGAGAAATTTGTTAACATCGAGTATAGATTTAAGTATCAGGAAGCCGTTTCTGAAAGTATTTGTTTGGAGTGTAGCCATGTATGGAAGTGAAACATGGACGATGAATAGTTTAGACAAGAAGAGAATAGAAGCTTTCGAAATGTGGTGCTACAGAAGAATGCTGAAGATTAGATGAGTAGATCACATAACTAATGAGGAGGTGTTGAATATGATTGGGGAGAAGTCTGTGGCACAACTTGACTATAAGAAGGGATCGGTTGGTAGGACATGTTCTGAGGCATCAAGGGATCACCAATTTAGTATTGGAGGGCAGCTTAGAGGGTAAAAATCGTAGAGGGAGACCAAGAGATGAATACACCATCAGCTTCAGAAGGATGTAAGTTGCAGTAGGTACTGGGAGATGAGGAAGCTTGCTCAGAATAGAGTAGCATGGAGAGCTGCATCAAACCAGTCTCAGGACTGAAGACCACAACAACAACAACAACAACGACCTATAGTATCGATTTGACTTTAGCGTATTTGGCTTTGTATCTAAGGAAACTCTTTCCACTTGGGATGGGCAACAGGTGTAGCCTTTGCATAATCTCGAGGAACCAGCCGCCAATTAGTGTGGTTCTCATGGTAACAGACCAGACAAAAAGCCAAGCGAACCTTTCAGCGCTACTTCTGCTCGTACTGTTGACAATGAGATGGAAAGATAGTCGGAGAAAGGTTCAGCGCTTTCAATAGCAGAAGAACGGTGGTGGTAGGGGTCACAATTCCCCTTGTTAGCAAACTTTCGGTTGTGTTTTTGGCAGACCACTTGTCGGTATCTCTCTGTGTTTGGTCTTCAAACTCTGTTTCACAAGCTAGATATGTCGCCACACATATGTGGCTCTGTAAAATTTCCTAACTCAGCATTTCCATGGGAGAAACTCACACGAAAATTTCCGGAATATCCTACACGTGAGTTTGGCCAAGGGAATATGGCTACACTCTGTTGTCTTTTTCTAAAACATGAAGCTCATTGGCGGATGCATTATTAACTTGTTGGTGGGAACTACGGAACTGACTTCTAGATCCCTCACTGGAGGAGCACTTACGCCCTTTCTGCGATTGGCTAGAAGGAATTTGCCGAATGTCTTGCAGAGGTCTAAAGGAAAACCATCAAAAAATCGGAGAGGTCTCTTCGTCTGAACACGACCCAGGTTCCTCGCTCGTCCATGTTTTCTTGACTTCGAAGTTTAATATTGAACTTAATCGTGACTTAGAGATTTCTCCGTATCTGAGATCTGTAATCAAGAGAATGATGACATCTCTGGCTTGCAGTCACAAAATTGCGGCCGACACCACCCACAACTAGTAGCCACAGTAGTACGCGCATGATGACCTGTCAGCAACCATCTCAGTCGCAATCACGATAGGACTGCGATTGCAACGCACTCATCAAACTTCGGAAGTCGTGACAGAGTGAGAGGAGAGAAGATAATTACCGATTTATGATGTCTGCTTGTACATCATATGCTCTGTGTGCTTCATCACTTGTATACAGGTGTTCTACAATTTAATTTTCTGTCTAGAGGGGATCTTTTTCCATATTCAGATAACCGCTTATGTTTCAATTCATTGTTGAGTTAATTCGCAGGAGTCCACGTGTCGTGTGATGAGCTTCCCAACCCTATTATTATTTCTTAAACTGTTGTGCACTGTGTTCTGAGTCATACAGTTCTTTTAATTTTTTTCGTTGTTACCTATAAAATTTTATATCACAGTGTGAATTCACAGCTTGTGTCTTTTATGCTCTGAGCACCACTTCAACCGTATTTGTCCAGTATCTTGCTGGTAGTGATCCAAATAAATATTAATTTTTTAAAATTTCATTTTATGCTGTTGAAGTAAAGTTATTTTTTCTTTCGCCTTTAATATGTTTTGCTTAATTTCTATGTTTATGAATAAATCTCGTATCTGCCAGATCAAACTCTTCAATTCTGTAACTAATACAGTAATCTGTCCAACTGAGAGCCCAAGTCCTCCACCATAAGTAATAGGCGACGCCCCTGATAAGCTCTGGAATTTATTTTGTGGCGTTTCCAGTGTGCAACTCAGATGGTTTTTTCAAAAAGCTTATTTACTTCACAGAGGTAACCTATCATTTTGTATGATGGCATTAAATCTAATTTGCATACCCAAGGACATTCTATTAAGCTAGAGGTTGTGTTCATAGCACACCTGGCTTCTGGTATAATTGGCGACCTGCCAGTACTTAAATTTTTAGGATTCGATTATCTGCAGGGAGTCTTTCCATGAAGAATCAGATTAATAAACGCATGAATCTAATACTCAGTTGAGTAGCTAACAGTAGTATGCAACTGTAAAGTGATACATTTAAATTTTTGGGGAATTTTGTGGTAACTCATTGTGCAGCGCTCTTCTTTTCCTAACCATGTAAATTTTATTGCAGCTTGTTTGTTCTGACCACATTTTTTCTAAGCTTTCTGTGCTGTTAATAATAATTATGTGATTGTTTCTGTACACTGTACTTCCTAGTCATAGGCAGGTGCATCGGAGCTTCTACATCTACATCTACATCCATACTCCGCAAGCCACCTGACGGTGTGTGGCGGAGGGTACCCTGAGTACCTCTATCGGTTCTCCCTTCTATTCCAGTCTCGTATTGTTCGTGGAAAGAAGGATTGTCGGTATGCTTCTATGTGGGCTCTAATCTCTCTGATTTTACCCTCATGGTCTCTTCGCGAGATATACGTAGGAGTGAGCAATATACTTCTTGACTCTTCGGTGGAGGTATGTTCTCGAAACTTTAACAAAAGCCCGTACCGAGCTACTGAGCGTCTCTCCTGCAGAGTCTTCCACTGATCTATCATCTCCGTAACGCTTTCGCGATTACTAAATGATCCTGTAACAAAGCGCGCTGCTCTCCGTTGGACCTTCTCTATCAACCCTATCTGGTACAGATCCCACACTGTTGAGCAGTATTCAAGCAGTGGGCGAACAAGCGTACTGTAACCTACTTCCTTTGTTTTCAGATTGCATTTCCTTAGGATTCTTCCAATGAATCTCAGTCTGGCATCTGCTTTACCGACGATCAAATTTATATGATCATTCCATTTTAAATCACTCCTAATGCGTACCCCATAATTTATGGAATTAACTGCTTCCAATTGCTGACCTGCTATTTTGTAGCTAAATGATAAGGGAACTATCTTTCTATGTATTCGCAGCACTTTACACTTGTCTACATTGAGATTCAATTGCCATTCCCTGCACCATGCGTCAATTTTCTGCAGATCCTCCTGCATTTCAGTTCAATTTTCCATTGTTACAACCTCTCGATACACCACAGCATCATCTGCAAAAAGCCTCAGTGAACTTCCGATGTCATCCACAAGGTCATTTATGTATATTGTGAATAGCAACGGTCCTATGACACTCCCCTGCGGCACACCTGAAATCACTCTTACTTCGGAAGACTTCTCTCCATTGAGAATGACATGCTGCGTTCTGTTGTCTAGGAACTCTTCAATCCAATCACACAATTGGTCTGATAGTCCATATGCCTTTACTTTGTTCATTAAACGACTGTGGGGAACTGTATCGATCGCCTTTCGGAAGTCAAGAAACACGGCATCTACCTGGGAACCCGTGTCTATGGATGGCCCTCTGAGTCTCGTGGACGAATAGCGCGAGCTGGGTTTCACACAACCGTCTTTTTCGAAACCCATGCTGATTCCTACAGAGTAGATTTCTAGTCTCCAGAAAAGTCATTATACTCGAACATAATACGTGTTCCAAAATTCTACAACTGATCGACGTTAGAGATATAGGTCTATAGTTCTGCACATCTGTTCGACGTCCCTTCTTGAAAACGGGGATGACCTGTGCCCTTTTCCAATCCTTTGGAACGCTACGCTCTTCCAGAGACCTACGGTACACCGCTGCAAGAAGGGGGGCAAGTTCCTTCGCGTACTCTGTGCAAAATTGAACTGGTATCCCATCAGGTCCAGAGGCCTTTCCTCTTTTGAGCGATTTTAATTGTTTCTCTATCCCTCTGTCGTCTATTTCGATATCTACCATTTTGTCATCTGTGCGACAATCTAGAGAAGGAACTACAGTGCAGTCTTCCTCTGTGAAACAGCTTTGGAAAAAGACATTTACTATTTCGGCCTTTAGATTGTCATCCTCTGTTTCAGTACCATTTTGGTCACAGAGTGTCTCGACATTTTGTTTTGATCCACCTACCGCTTTGACATAAGACCAAAATTTCTTAGGATTTTCTGCCAAGTCAGTACATAGAACTTTACTTTCGAATTCATAGAACTTTACTTTCGAATTCATTGAACGCCTCTCGCATAGCCCTCCTCACACTACATTTCGCTTCGCGTAATTTTTGTTTGTCGGCAAGGCTTTGGCTATGTTTATGTTTGCTGTGAAGTTCCCTTTGCTTCCGCAGCAGTTTCCTAACTCGGTTGTTGTACCACGGTGGCTCTTTTCCATCTCTTACGATCTTGCTTGGCACATACTCATCTAACGCATATTGTACGATGGTTTTGAACTTTGTCCACTGATCCTCAACACTATCTGTACTTGAGACAGAACTTTTGTGTTGAGCCGTCAGGTACTCTGTAATCTGCTTTTTGTCACTTTGGCTAAACAGAAAAATCTTCCCACCTTTTTTAATATTTCTATTTACGGCTGAAATCATCGATGCAGTAACCGCTTTATGATCGCTGATTCCCTGTTCTGCGTTAACTGTTTCAAATAGTTCGGGCCTGTTTGTCACCAGAAGGTCTAATATGTTATCGCCACGAGTCGGTTCTCTGTTTAACTGCTCAAGGTAGTTTTCAGATAAAGCACTTAAAAAAATTTCACTGGATTCTTTGTCCCTGCCACCCGTTATGAACGTTTGAGTCTCCCAGTCTATATCCGGCAAATTAAAATCTCCACCCAGAACTATAACATGGTGGGAAAATCTACTCGAAATATTATCCAAATTATACTTCAGGCGCTCAGCCACAACAGCTGCTGAGCCAGGGGGCCTATAGAGACATCAAATTACCATGTCTGAGCCTGCTTGAACCGTGACCTTCACCCAAATTATTTCACATTTCGGATCTCCGTCAATTTCCTTCGATAATATTACACTTCTTATCGCTATAAACACGCCTCCCCCTTCACTGTCCAGCCTGTCTGTGCGGTATACATTCCAATCTGAGTTTAGGATTTCATTACTGTTTACGTCTGGTTTCAGCCAACTTTCTGTCCCTAGTACTATATGGGCGTTGTGACCGTTTATTAATGAGAATAGTTCTGGGACCTTTCTATAGACGATCCTGCAGTTTACTATTATCACATTAATATTGATATTCCCTGTTGCATTTTGCCTATTCCTACCTTGCCGCGTCTCAGGAGGCGTCTTGTCGGGCCTAGGGAGGGAATTCTCTAACCTAAAAAACCCACATGTGCACTCCACACGTACTCCGCTACCCTTGTAGCCGCTTCCGGCGTGTAGTGCACGCCTGACCTATTCAGGGGGACCCTACATTTCTCCACCCGATAGCGGAGGTCGAGAAATTTGCACCCCAGATTTCTGCAGAATCGTCTGAGCCTCTGGTTTAAGCCTTCCACTCGGCTCCAAACCAGAGGACCGCGATCGGTTCTGGGAACGATACTACAAATAGTTAGCTCTGATTCCACCCCGCGAGCGAGGCTTTCCGCCTTCACCAATTCCGCCAACTGCCTGTACGAACTGAGGATGACCTCTGAACCCAGACGGCAGGAGTCATTGGTGCCGACATGAGCAACAATTTGCAGTCGGGTGCACCCAGTGCTCTCTATCGCCGCCGGCAGGGCCTCCTCCACATCTCGGATGAAACCCCCCCGGCAAGCAGACAGAGTGAACACTGGCCTTCTCCCCCAACCTTTCCACTATCTCCTTAAGGGGCTCCATCACCCGCCTAACGTTGGAGCTCCCAATAACTAATAAACCCATCCCCCCGTGTGCCTGCACATGTCCACTCACAGGCAGAGCGGGCGACATCACACTGCCAGCCTCCACATTGATCCTTCGCCTCGTGCGCCGTGAACGCCGCTGAACCCGCCACTCCCCTTAGGGAGAGGGTGGCCCAACCGCGCCCGGTACCCGCGAAGATGTCTCGACAGCTGGGGCAGTGGGTGAAGCATGTAACACCTGGGGTGTACCTTGCGACGCACCAGACTCACCACTGCCGCTACACTCAGAGGCAGCAGCCTGAAGACGGCTGACCGCGGCCATCAACACGTTCAGCTGTTCGCGTACAGTGGCCAGCTCCTCCTGCGTCCGTACACAGCAGTCACACATCCTGTCCATCCTAAGAAATCAATTTACTGTAGAGAGTTAATCAACTTTTAACAAGACTGCTAATTCACTAAAGGCGACTGATTGTTGACTAAACTGTGGTTGCTAGCCACTTCTTGTAGAAAACAATGAAAATAGCACTACTTGTCTCTGGACTGTATTGAAAACAAACACTAGCACTACTGGCACTATGGTTGACTAAAGGGTCTCTCTCTGCCTGTATTCAAAACAAACACGAAATCTATGGAACACTATTACTAGCACTCGACAATTAAAGCTTCCTAAAAGCAGAAACACACGGAAGAAGAAGTGACAAGTAAGAAAAATACAGTTAATACTTAAATTAAGGTAGCTCGCTGCACAGCAGACGTGAAGCAGACGGCACTTACGACGACAGTAAACAAGGTCTAAAAGCCATATTATGCAGCTAGACAGAATGGAAACTGTCACAGCTTTAGTTCGTGCAGAGTCAGTCGACTCAGTAGAAGAAATAGGAATTACCTCATATGGGAGCAATTTCAGGGGGAAGATAGTAGTAATGTGGAAAATACCATTTTGGTTACAGCTCAGGATCATGCAGTCACAATGAGTAATGGTAGTGACAATATTGGCGATGGAGTAGATGAGAATCAGTACTAATTGCTAGGTGGAATGGGCATCCTGGGACAAAAAAAAAGTATAAAAGACGCAGGGTGCGGCAATGCTTTTGACTCAGTGATCCACGACGATTTCATCAGCAGCAGGAGCAAGATGTGGAGGCGAGGACGTACTGAACATGTTCCAGAAACTAATGACTGAGGAGAAATTTCAGATTACTGCCGAGGCGTCCCAGAAAAGAGTAAATCAGAATAGTAAGGACATACATAAACAACAGAAGATCAACGAGACTTTCCAGAAAAAGAAACAGAAAGAAATCAATAAGGAAGTCTCAGCTGTATTAGATAACAAATAATAACGAAAGTGTTGGGACAGGCAGAGAAAGTTAAACAGAAAGTAACTGAAATACAACAGTATCAGGCTAACCATGAATGTAGAACTGTATAAGCAATCAAAAGACTTGAAGGGGTTGAAGCAGCAATATGTACTATTCCAGCTGAAATTCACTACAAAGTCATTGAGATGATAGAGAATGTAGAGATAGGATCCGACAGAACGTCCCCTGTAGCGGTTTGGTTTCTGACTCAGCAGAAATGCGAGAACTGTTGCAATTTAAGGAGTCACAAGAGAACGTCAACAGGGTCTGAAAGCAGTGGGCAGAGATAATTACAGAGGAACTCAGCAATATACGACTCAAGGCATCACAAGCGTTAGTCGAAGAGGTTGGCCCCAGTCTAACCGAGTGCAGCATCCCACTTGAGGTTATGGTATGAAGCGTCCAAAGCCTAACACAAACCAGTAATAATAGCACGCCAACATGAACACTGAATGGCACATGTTATGAGCAGCGCCCGGCATTCATCAAGACTGCAAGGTCGTCGGAGGGGGAAGTCTTCGATATTTCTTAAAACTCCATAAATTTCAGCCTCCTCATAAGATTCGTGACCTCTTTGACCTCCCAACGCACCTTAAGTTACGGCACCAGAAGCTGGTAAAGCAGGTGCATGATCGCATAAAACTGGTCGTGTACAAGCACTAGGAAAAGGAGACACCACAGAGCGTGCCCCAGAATTTATCAGGTGGGCGATAAGGTTCTCATGCATGCACATCGGCTATCCAGTAAACAGAGAAAGTAATATCAAAAATTCTGCTTTCCGTTTATGGGTAGTCTATGAGTGAGACATATTCTGAACCAGAACGCGGTAAAATTGGAATCGATTAAAATAGGCAAAAACCTTTAGATGTCACCAAGTAGTGAAGATCGAACATAATCTAGAGCAGGTAGCTTAATGTACAGAGTACATGCAGATGGTACATAGTGACTACCAAGGGAATAGGAAAGTTGCTGAGGGGAATTTTTTTGGGTATTCTTATCTAATATGTTTTTTTGACATTTTGTTCTTCTTCAGTGTTTTGTAGTGCGTTCCTTGTTCATGATAATGGTTAATAATATGTGTTTTCTTTTCGTGATGTTTCTTGTACTTTGTTGGTGTAACAATTTGATAAAGGCGAATGCTAGATGTAGTAAGTGATGATGTTGTTAGCCAAAGTCCTACATGTCACGTTTCAAGCGAAATAATTAGGCTAGATGAATATTTTTTTAGTTGAAGAGATAGGATGTGTTTGAGAAGGCACACAGGTGCGCTTGTTCGCATCAATGAAGAGTGAGAAGGAAGTTTATTTTTGGGGCCACATTCCAAACTTTGCAGCAAGATCAAAGTTCTCCCTGCACAGTAAAGTGGTAGTGGAACGGAAATATAACATGGTTCATTGACTAGGTCAATTGGAGCATATAGTAGGTGAAGCTAGTGGTAGCTTATCACTGTCACTGATGGTTTGCAAGAAGTTTTGTGTATGTGTGTGTGTCCGTGCGGTATTGGTGAAGTTGATTTTTGTTCATGTCAGGGTACACCTGGACCATTGATGTATTTGTGAGGGTTGATGTTTATGTGCCATCCACACTGTAGTACATTGGGACTGCCAGTAGTTACTGAAGGCTAAAGACCCATTGTGGGATTTTGTGTCCATTTTGCAGCTGACTGATTCTGCTGTGCAGGAGAAACCATTAGAGTCCATTGCCACTATCCATGACAGATCTTAGGCACAACACATAGCCATATGGAATACTAATATTATGCTAATAATATTGTTGACAGCACAACTAAATGTTTTGTTAAAATTTTTCATGCAGTTATGTTTTAGAAGTTCGCTGCAGGACGATATGCAGCCAAAGTTGTAGAAGATAATCACAGGTGATAGAAGAAAGGCCCCAGGGAAGCCATGACGACAGTCCTGAAAGAATCCAAGGACAAATTATTCGCAAAAGAAAGAAAATGTAATCAGCTACCACATGATTGTGGACATGGGTAGCAAATACATTGATGAAGGATTGTTTCTGCAGAGTTCCCTCAGGATCCATTATAGTCTTCTAATCTTTCGACTTGAATATTTTTCCATATTGATGTTTGTGGTAATAATTTTTATCCAAGTAATTATAGCTGTCACAGTTGTATCACTTCAGTTATGTTGTTACTGTAAATGTCATGCAGACGTGCATTCACACTTGAGTGAGTTCTGTTGCAGATACAAAAGGAGATTCAGAGAGGAACTAGAGATTTGGTGTCCTTTTTTTCTTTTCTTTAAGAATGAGGTTGTTCTCGGCGACAATAGTGGGGAAGGAGATGGTGCGTAATCAATGTTGGTCAGCCATTAAGCACCATAGTTGAGGGAAAATAGATGAGGTGATGAGATTAAGAGAACTACATGAAAGGAGTAGAGGTATCAAGGTTTTCCTATAGTGCATGTTCAATAGTGATGTTAGTGGGTACCGGTTTAGATAGCACATTTCATGTAAGACAAATAGAAGACACACTTGATGCTTGTATGCTTTATCCACAAAGAATGTAATTTAGAATTAAGGGCTTGAATGAAGGTACACTATTACCATTAGCATATTATATCATACCACTTATCACACTTAGCCAGATTAACCATATGGATGGATGTACGAAAGAGTGAATGTGAGTGATCTCATTCCAAGAAATTTTTTTTCTTACTATGTATTTGGTTAAGTTCTACAGATTTTCTTTTCTGTTTTTTTCTGGTGGTTTTGTTTTTGTCAGTATTCTCATATAATTTTCATTAATGGTATTCAGTACAGATTTATGAACTCATTAAAGATTTTTGAGTATCAAACTTAATGTAAAATTAATTAATGAAGGCATCCAATGGTAGCATCAGAAATTTTATTTGTTTGTCAATTTAATTTGTTTCCAGGTGCCACAGTCATTACAAAGTACACCTTTGCTTAGTTTATCTTTCTTTGTGAAGTTAGATGGTGTGGCATTGTTGTCATAAAGGCCATTCTTGTTTTATTTTTTCTTGTTTGTAAAGTTCGTTAGTAGATTCACTTGTTCAGATAGGAGGGTGATTGCCTGAAGAGTGTGCATTATGTTTTGTAAGCCATTAGTGGCATGTTGTATAATTCGTTTGTATAAGTTTTACAGATTGTGGAATGCAGTACAAACACTGGCACACACTGTCGAAGGTGGTGGCATGACATGGAGTGAGGCATCAAGCTTGAAGGGCAGGGCAAGATGGTGATGCCAAGTGGCAACCTGTTTTCGATATTTGGTTTGTGTGTGAAATTCTTCTTACTGCATTTACCTTCCAATCTGATTGCTGGTTGCTGACATTTCTCTTGTTTTGCATGCTGATTACATGAGTGGTTAGGGCTTAGCTTCTAGCATTGTAGTTAAATCATCCCACTATGTACTTAATTTACATTTCATACTTAATGTAGCTATTTCTCTTTAACATATCTTGCATTGGGATTATGGGACCTTCTTCCACATAGAACAGGCTACCAGTGAGCATACTCTGGAGTTAGGGATTTTTCCACATCCGTAATCAGTAATCATGAAGATGAAGAGGTCCATGGTTCACAGTCACAATATTCCAGCCAAAACCACCCACAGCTAGCAGACACTGCAGTACAGTGGACAGTGACTTGTCAGCACTCATCTCAGTCTCAACCACACTAAGACAATGAATGCAATGTGCTCCCAAAATTTGGAAGCCCTGACAGAGTGAGGGGAGAGAGGTTCATTTCCAATTTATGGTCTCAGCTTGTTCATCATACGCTCTACATGCTTCACACTCCCATATGCATATATTCTACAATGTAATTTTCTCTTTCCAGGGGAATTTGTTCTGCATTCAGATAACCACTCATGTTTTGACTCATTGCTGAGTAGATTCACAGGAGTTCATGCAACTCGTGATCATCTTTGTAACCGTTTCATTATTTATTGATCTGCTGTGCACTCTGTTCTGATACATATAGTTTCTAAATTTTTTGTTATTATAAAATTTTGTTCTGCAGTGTAAATTCACAGCTCGTGTCCTTTATGTGTCTGGGCAACACTTCAACTGCAATCATCCACATCACACTTTTCATGACCGAATTAAGTATTCATTTTTTATTTTATTATATTATAAAGTTCTTTTTTATCTCACCTTTAATGTATTGAGCTTAATTTCTAAGTTTACTGAACAAATATGAGATTTATTCAGAAATTGTAGTAATCTCATATTACCAGATCAAACTCTATGAATCCATAACAAATAAAGTAATTTATCCAACTGAGTGCCCAGGTCAACCACCATAAGCAATAGATGAGGTATCTGGTAAGTTCAAGAACTTATTATTTGCCGTTTCCAGTTCATGGCAGTTGATTTTTCAAACAGCCTATTTACTTCATGGGGGTAATCTGTCATTTTGTGTGATATGGGATGAAAGGATTAGCATTAAATCTAATTAGCATATCCAAGGAGCACTTGTTGAGCTAGAGGTTGTGATCACAGCCACCCAGCCTCTGGCAAAATACATACTTCAGTTATATTGCACTTGTCTCTCTTCTGTTCCTATTGGATACACGTTTTAGGTGTAGCAGAACCAAGAGTAGAACCATGGGAAAAATGCAAAAAATGCTCCACCTGCGAGCCAAAGAAAAAGAGAAAGACATATTATATTTGCCATTGTTACAAGGAGCCAATCTGACTTCAAATCTCTACCGAGCGAGGTGGCGCAGTGGCTAACACACTGGACTCGCATTCCACGACGGTTGAGACCCGCGTCCGGCCATCCTGATTTAGGTTTACGTGATTACCCTAAATCTTTCAGGCAAATGCAGGAATGGGTACGGCCGACTTCCTTCCCCATACTTCCCTAATCCAAATAGGACCGATGTCCTCGCTGTTTGCTTCCCTCCCCCTAAATGAATCAATCAGTTCAAATCTCTACAAAAATTTCCAGCGAGTGCCAATAAAATCTCTGAGAAGGAAACAAGACACCTAAAAAGTACCAGCGTAATTTTCATTGTCTGAATGTTTTGAGGGATTTTTTATGTTTTTATAAGTACATGTGTAATAGCCAATAAAAATATAGCAAAAAGTAAAAGTAAAAGTTTTCATAGCAATAAAATTATCATGCAATATTGTGTTCATTTCAAGAAGTTTTTGTTTAAATACGTTTTTTTTGTAAAAATAAACTTTTTGAATATAAACTGTACTTGAATATATATTTTTTGTGTGGTATTAATGTAACCAGACTCTGAATCGTTCCACTGAAATAGCTGAATGCAGTTTATATGGCTATTTAAATATAGCAGTTACTCACACCGCACCTGGGACAGTGTGTGACCAAAAAATGACCTAGGAAGCTTAAGGTTAAGACAATGAAATGATTGAAACGGTTTAACACTACTTAATATTCACTACAAAATGTGAATCGCAACAAAAGTATTTGACATTGTCATATTTCAGAACTCTCAGTTATATATATTAAGTGCAGGTGTTTAAGTTTGCACCTTTTTTCCCAATAAGCTGTAATTTAAAAAATCTGCATGACTATTCTTCGTGGAGGGATGTTCCGTCTATGCATATATTCTTCATTTTTTGCTCGCAGTTACCCACCCTGTTGCAAAAACAGTTGAATAACAGTTGTAAGACTTTGAATGTAAAGTGTTGTGTTTCGGACAATCAAAATTGTAAAGTATAATGTCAAACAGTGATGCCAATAAGATAATCGAATTCCTCGAACTTGTTGGAAGATTGAAGGTTCGTATTCTCTACGCTACATATGCAGATAGTCGTTCTATCGCAGACGATGTACATCATTATGGTTATCAAGTCGTGCAGCCGGCTTACTTTTTGAATGTGTGTGGAAACTGTTCTTCCTGTAATCTCGTTCTCTCGTAGTTAGTCGTCACGAAAATAATCATCTCAGCAGTGGATATTGTTGACTTGTAGTGGAGTTTCACGAAGTAACAAAACAAATTCGCTGTTTTCGTTTGTTTGTACATACAACTCAGAAAGATTTTTTAATTGACAAAAATTTCATTGCATGCGAGTTCCTTGCGGTGTTACGTGAACCTTAACATTCATTGGATTGTTTATATTTGAATGCCAGGTTCAAAACGAAGCCTTATTGTCATCAGTAAGTATAACAATATTGGTTATTGACAAATATACACGGTTTTCTAGCGTTGTAGACCCTGTAAGAATGTTATATTCTCCCACATAAACTTGTGATATAAGAAATTTTTTTAACATTTGTATGATGTTTTAATTGGAGATTCCGTCTTTCGTTCTGTTACCACTGCACCTTGTTAGTTGATGATTACATGATGTGTTTTGATTTAATGAGTTTTCACTTGACAAGTATTGCATTTGCAACTAATAATGTAGGCCATGTACCATATCTGACAGAAGTGTCCATTGCAAAGCTAATAAAGGATTTATGTCTTAGTAGTCTTCTGTCCTTGACTTAAAATTTACCTGATTTCGATTTTTGGCTATTTCGTTTGTTTTTGTTGTGTGTTTTCTCCGCAAATGCTGTCTAGAGCTACAGTGTTGATAATTCTGTACAAACTGTCTAATCTAATAGTACAACATGATCAAAATTAATGCAGGCTGGGCTCAGTGCCTGTTCTTGTTCTCCTGATACAATGAATATGAATATGTGGATTTGTTAGATCAAGGTAAATGCTCCATTTGGTTCTTCTACAATGCAGCCCCCTATTGTTTGATAGACTGAGCCAGTGCCCTTTCTGAAGGCCTGATTAATATGCTGCTGAAGAAACAATAAATAGTAACAGGAATAAGGAGTTTGAGCGAAGGGAGAGGGATGAGAGCATATAGTTATCAAAAAAATACAGTTAGAGAGTGGCCATTCCAAAAGGTGTAAAAATTTTCACTTGATAATACTTGCCTTGCCTTCCATCCGGGGGATTATTTCTGGATCTATTTGATTCAAGATAGATTAGAAGTTACAGTTAGTGCAGGTTTTTTCCTTATACATTTATGTGATTCTCTATACTTTTATTGCCAGTATAGCATTACAGGAGGCAGATATATGAAATAGTGGAACCAAAACTCAAAAATGGACAAAATAATACCCACACATGCTCAGTCGTTACAGAATGTAAACTTAATTAGAAAGGTGCAAGTTGAAATATAAAAACCAATATCTGTGCAATACAATAATGGGGAATGCACGAAAAGAAAAATTTAAGAAACTTTTTATTTTATTATTTTATTTTTTTTCTTTTAGACTCCAATTCAGCATACAGTTTGAATCTGTCAAGCAGTTGTTGCCAAACTATTAGAAATGAGGCAAATAATATCTAAGTAGCCACATGATTTTTGGTCCTGGAACTTATTCCTATAAGAAATACCAATATGTTCATTTGTATAAATATTACATTGTAATTTTTAAGAAGCCTGCAGTAAATATAAGAAGTACTTAATAAAAATTATTTTCAGCATATACAGAGAACTGGCTGGATTTTAAGACATGTAAATAATCCAGAAAGCATCGCAGGACACATGTACCGAATGGGAATATTGTCTTTCTTAATTGATGAAAAGGATGGTCTTGATAAAGACAAGTATGTATTAACAGGCAACTTTTTGGTTCTCAAGTTGTTAATTTATAGGAAATGTAAGAATCCACTTTTGTTCCAGGTGTATCAAAATGTCTCTTGTGCACGATCTAGGAGAGTGTATTGTCGGTGACTTGACGCCACATTGTGGAATCCCAGCTGCAGAAAAGCATCGTAGAGAGACACTTGCAATGAGGGAGTTGGCCAGTTTAGCAGGAAATGCAGGGACAGAGATGTTCAATCTATATAAGGTTTCCTTCAAAACCCTTAAAATATTAAAGTAACCAACTGTTTATCATTTAAATAATAACAAGTATTTGTTCTTACCTGACAAGCTGATTTCAATGTAAATCAGTAACTATTTTAATATGGATAGAGGAAATCTGTAACAGTATTCAGAAGGATGTAAAAGCAGGTGTGCTGCTTCCCGGCAGAGGAGAGGAAAGGACTCGAGGGAAAGAGTCTCAAGGCTTATCTAAACAGTAAGTCTCTGTTGTCCAAGGGTCTTGAGTGATTTTTCCTGTATCATTAAGCATCTCCAATCTCTCTCCTGTTCTGCAAGAAGTAGGAGAACATGGTTCTCCCTCTCCCCCTCTAAATTTTGTTATTACTGTCCTAATTAATATTTATTTTGTCATTGGTGCTGAGAGCTATCTATCTCCTCTTTCTTGTCTCCTGGTGTGCGATTACGAACATGGACAAGCTGTGTGGAGGGTGAAAGTTTTTACGTAGGTGTACAGGACTTTTCATCATTTTCATTTCTTTTGTTTGTATTACTTCAGTACCAAACTAAGCACTGAAACTTATGTTATTAGCATAGTACACTATTGATTTTGACATATGTTCTCTCATTTACTCTTATATATTACAGACTACTTTTGTAACCATGAGAGAGATGCTCTATCCCTGCAACTTTTTATCCTATAGTAGTTCAGTATGAGTTTTTGGTGATCTGTCTGTGATGACACTTGTTTTTGTGTGGTGGGATACCATATTGCCCTGGGTTCATTAATTTAAAAACTTTTCAGTTATACTGCATTAGTAAAAAACACCATTATTCATTTTTTCTGTAGAAGCAGATGGAAATGATAATCAATTAATCTGAAAAAAATCGCCGCGCGGTATTAGCCGAGCGGTCTATGGGCGCTGCAGTCATGGACTGTGCGGCTGGTCCCGGTGGAGGTTAGAGTCCTCCCTCGGGCATGGGTCTGTGTATTTGTCCTTAGGAAAAATTAGGTTAAGTAGTATGTAAGCTTAGGACTGATGACCTTAGTAGTTAAGTCCCATAAATAAAAAAAAGAAAAAAAATAATAGATAAAAGACTGCCAAGCAGTCTTTGAAAGCGTTTTTGATGTACGCTGTACAAGAAAATGTTCTGCTAGCTGTAATCTTTTAATACTGTCTGTCTCACATGAATAATTCACCACAGAGACAAATGAACTTTGTATTCTGTGTTCTTCCCTCTTCTTCTCATTCATAATATTTACCTGCCACTATTGTTAAGTAGTATAAATAAGTGACAATACTGAGGACTCTTATATTTGGAAAATTAGAGTGTGACTCTGTAATCTTATGATCTTGGTAAGTTGTTCATTAAAATAATTGTCAGTCATGACACTGTAACAGTCTCTGTCTCCCATACTTAACAACATATCCATGCACCAGTCACATATTACAGCCTTTACACTGGATATGATCTCCCTACTTAGCATAACTCGGCTGCTTTCTGCAAAGTAGTTTTTACCACCATTGAGAAATGAAACTTCTGGAAACCTAAAACGCTAACAGCCTCCAAGCTCCTTTAAAAAGTTCAAACATACGAAGCCCCGCAGGGGGCTCACAGTCCTTTCGTGAGTTTGTGCGTGGCGCACACGGGGCCCTGAGCTATTGCAGCTCATTCTTCATTCCCTAGCTGCATTTCCTTCTCCCTGCCCCCTCCCTGTTGCCACCTCCTTCCTCCCTCTCGGTGTTCTGATTTATGTCGACTTGGCTATTCCCCTGGTTTCCTGTATTGGTTGCAATTTTGTTCCTTTTGCCTGTTTTTTCACCCTTTTGGCATTTCAGTCCCCCCCCCCCCCCCCCCCCTTGAGGTTTGACCTCCAAAATTTTGTTTTTAGTGTGAGCCATATGGGGAAGAACTCCCTCCCTAGCATCTACGATGTGGATTCCTGTCCCCCTCCCTTCCCCACTGTAGCCCCCTAACACTCCGCTAGGTCACCAGCACATGTAGCCAGTCCACGTGGTGGGGCTATTATGTACCCATTTGGCTGAGCCCCCTGACAACACAGGGATCACACTACTGATACCTGTGTTGTTCCCTCCCCGTGTATGCCAAGGAGTGGTTGTTGTCTTCTTGGAGCAACGGAACTCCCGGCAATGGCTGCTGTGCCAGACAACCCTTGCTGTGGCTGGGTGGTGCCCATGGGGAGAGCCCCTGGTCGGAGTGGGTGGTATCAGGGTGGATGCATTAACTGTATCGAGCTGGAAAAATCTGGCCATTCTCGCACGGCCATATCTTCTAATGGTGAAGAATCCTTAAATGCTGCCTCGTATGACCTGACAGCCTTCCCTTCCCTGGCTACCCCATGGAAGGAGGGCCTGGTGTGCCGTCTTGGGCTGAAACACTTTCCCAGTTACCTCGTCTGTACTAGGATGGTTGGGGACACTTTCACCACCACAAAGTCATTGTTTTTTGTGAAAAATATCAAGGACAAGTTTGGTGAAGTAGAGTCTATTAGTAAGATGCGGTCAGGCTCCCTGTTGATCAAAGCTTCTTCTGCCACCCAATCTGCAGCTCTTCATGCATATGATCGTCTTGTCAACATCTCAGTGTCTGTCACTTCTCACCAATCTCTGAATATGGTCCAGGGTGTCATTTTTCACAGGTAGGACCTCATCCTGCAAACTGATGAGAAACTCTGGGCCAGTCTGTAGCGGCATGGCATTCATTTTGTTCGACATGTGCAGAAGGGTCGCAAAGGCAACCACACCGATACTTGCGCCTTCATTTTGGCTTTCGAGGGGATACCCTCCCAGAGGAGGTCAAGGTTATGTGCTACAGATGTGACATGAAGCCGTACATCCCCCCACCTATGCGGTGCTTTCGGTGCTTGCGTTTTGGTCATATGTCTTCCCGCTGTATGGCAGACCCTGACCCTTTGTGTGGTGACTGTGGCCACCCAATCCATGCGGGAAGCCCTTGTATTCTGCCGCCTGTGTGTCAACTGTGCTGACCGCCACTCTCCTCGCTCACCGAATTGCCAAGATTACAAGAGAGAAAAGAAGATATAAGAATACAAGTCCCTAGATCGCCTATCTTATGCTGAGGCCCTATGTTCAACTTTTGCCTCTGTTACTTCCTTTCCTCCTCCTCCCTCGTCCTTACCCCAGCCCCGCCCCTTTCTCCCCTCCTCCTTCCCTGCAGATCCGACGACTTCCTGTCACGGAGTCACTCTCCCTCCCCGTGTCCTGCCCTCCTCCGCCTCGGAAAGAGAAGAAGAAAAAACATAAATCCCACAACAAGGCGCCCCCCTGTGCCCCTAGAGGTACCAACTTCCCTCTTGCAACCTTTGTCTGACATCTTATTTGTTGATGTCACTCCATCCTCGTCAGTGACAACTACTGACAAAGTGACCTGATCTCCTCCTTGGCTCCTTCATGCCTATCTAGGACTCATGCCACACGATCATGCAGTTTAACTGCAACGGGTGCTATTGTCACCTAACGGAAATGCAACATCTTGTATCGTCGTATTCTGTGTTATGTCTTGTTCTCCAAGAAACGCTCATCCGTGATGACCACTCTCCAACTTCCCGTGGTTATTGGGCGTTCTGTCGGAACCGTGCTGGCCTTGGGATAGCATCTGGTGGGGTCTGCACTTTGGTTTGCTCTGATGTCCTTAGTAACTGGATCCCCCTATGTACGACTTTGGAAGTGATAGCGGTTAGAGTGCACATGACTCTGGCAATCACCCTTTGGAATGTCTACCTCCCTCCAGGTCGGCCACTTGCTTATGTTGCACTATCTACCTTAATCCAGCAACTCCCATTCTCGTTTATCCTCCTTGGGGATTTCAGTGCCCACCATCCACTGTGGGGGAGTGTCACTTCAACGGGTCAGGGTATCCTAATCAACCAACTTATCACGGGCTTCAATTTGTGTCTCCTCAATGATGGTTACCCTACCCACTTGAGTGCCGCTCATGACACCTTCTCTGCTATCGATCTCAGGCTCTCCTCCCCTGCCCTCGTGGCTTCCCTACATTGGTCATCCCATGATGACCTTTGTGACAGTGACCACTTTCCAGTGGCTCTATGTCGTGGTCCACCTGCCTTTTTATATCTTTGTTTGTTGATTGTTGTCCTCGGTGTCGACGTACAGCGTTGCTACACTGGCTGAAAAATGGGTTGTGTGTTCTGACACTGACTGCTGTAAATTATTTATCCAACAGGTGCACGGTTGTTACACAGTACTTTTATTTCACTGTTCACAACACCCTAATAATACACAATTATAGGTGTATGGCCAGTGCACTATTGTTTAAACTTTCCATAAGCCTCATTAATAGTTTGCAAGCGAAACTCCACATACTGCTATGATAGTTTACTGTTGAACAGCTACGAGCAGTAAGACCTAACCACAAAGTTCACAGTTATTGAAGAATAGTCAAGTATGTATGGAGCAGACACTGTCACTGTTTTTACACATGGCCTAATTGTTTAACATTTGTTCCACAGTTAATTTGAAGCATTGTTGTTGTTCTAACCAGCACAGGTTACTCGGCTGTGGACTGACTGTCTTGTGACCAAAAATCGGGCCCTTATATATCATCGCAATAATTTGTACTGAAACTACACATTGTTCAAAGTAAAAGTAAAACTTAACTCATTAAATTAACTAAATACATCGGATAATTGGTTCTTTTTAACAGTTTCTTCTACTACGAGGTTTAGGCCGAATTATTTGTTTAAATCGTGAAATTAACAAATATAGTTATGTGAACAATCCTTTTGACAAAACTGTTAATTACTTTGGAATTAATGAAGGGCTGGTTTTGCTAACATGTTCCTGAACAGAGCCAAATAGATACTTTACGATTACTAGCATTTCATCTTCCAAATGTTCACAATTCTTACAGAACTTATATTTGTTTATATGTCAACAATAGAATTTAAGTTATGAAACAATTACTGATTTCGCCCTGTAATGAAAGATACTTATTACAAATAGTCAAAATAAATTAGAAAATCAATTACATACCTAAAACTAAGCACAAAATTAGATCTGGTGTTGTATTCTTTAAAATTGAGGGTCAACCTTTCTCTTTAATGAAAATGCAGATTATATTCACATATGTTAATGATAATTAGTTAAAATTAACAAGACGAATTTAAGGAGACAGATGGCAAAACAAGAGGGGAATTAAAAATATCCCAACTTGCTTTGTCACAACTATCGTTCCCCTGCTGCCACCAGGCAGACAGGCCCCCACGTTGGCCATTCCGCAGGGCCAATTGGCCTTTAGACATGTCTGCTGTCCACTTTGATAGCTCCCTCTCGAATTCCATTGATGTAGTCGTGCAAGGGGTCTCTGCTGCTCTTCTTCATGCTGCTGGCACTGCTGTCCCCCTATCCACAGGGCCGGTACCATGGTGGACCAAGGACGTCGCGGTCGCTGTTCAGGATCGCCAACAGGCACTGCAGCAATTTAAGTGACACCCCTCCAGACCAACCTCCTCACTTTTAATCGTCTCCAAGCTAAGGCTCCTTAGCTCATTAAGCGGTGTAAAAAGGAATGTTGGGAGCAGTATGTTTCCTCCCTGGGGGGCGTATGCCTCTTTATCACAGGTTTGGTCAGAGCTCCGTAGCATTCTGGGCCACCAGCAAGTCAACTGTCCAGGGCCTGAACCTCCAAGGAACTCTGTGCACTGATCCATTGGTCGCCGCAGAACACCTTGTGATACACTTTGTGACAGCATCGTTGTCTGCTCCCTACCCTCCTACCTTTCTCCAGCAGAAACGCAGAGTTGAACAGACCCCCCTCTGTTTCATCCCACACCACATTGAGCCCTATAATGCACCTTTCGCTGAATGGGAATTGGAGCAGGGTCTTAGCTCTTCAAGAGACACAGCCACAGGGCCGGATTCCATTCACAATCAGATGATTCAGCACTTGGACGTTCTCCAGAGGCAACGGCTCCTCAGGGTCTTCAATACTATCTGGCTCATGGGTGCTTTCCTGTCACAGTGGCGAGACAGTACAGTTATCCACATCCTTAAGCTTGGGAAAAACCCAACGTCTCTAGACAGCTACCACCCCATTAGCCTTACGAATGTGCTTTGTAAACTGCTCGAAAGGGTGGTGAACTCCAGATTATGTTGGGTACTCGAATCTCGGGGCCCTTTGTCACCGTATCAGTGTGGCTTCTGGGTAGGGCGATTTCCAACTGACCATCTACTCCTATTGGAATCAGCCATTTGACAGACTTTTGCTCACTGCCGGCACCTTGTTGCAGTTTTCTTTGACCTAAATAAGGCGTATGATGTGACTTAGTGCCATCAAATTTTAGTTACATCCCCTGACTGGGGCTTCCGTGGTCCCCTTCCGATTTTTATCCATGTTTTTATCTTACCGGCTCTTCCAGGTTCGAGTTGGCACTTCACTCAGCACCTCTTAGATTCAGGAGGATGGTATCCCATAGGGCTTTGTGCTAAGTGTCACGCTCTTCTATATTGCCATAACTAGGCTTGTGACCTCTGTTGGGCCTCTGGTTTCCCCGGCATTGTATGTTGACGATTTTTGCATATGGTGCATCTCTCACTCGATGGCGTCTGCTTGGTGCCAGCTCCGAGGCGCCATCCGACGGGCCTCTGTGTGGGGCACTGCCCATGGCTTCCAGTTTACCCCTCCAAAATGTGGGTTATGCATTTTTGTCGTCGACCCACAGTACACACTGATCCAGAACTTTATTTACACAAGCAGCTCCTCAATGTTGTAGCACAGTCCCGTTTCTTGGACCTTATTTTTAATAACAAGCTGACATGGCTGCCCCACATTTGCCACCTAAAGGCTACATGCATGTGGAAGCTTAATGCTCTCTGCCGGTCGGCCCACACATCTTGGGGTGCAGACTATTCCACTCTTCTCCATCTTTACTGTGCTCTGGTCTTGTCCAGACTTGATTATGATAGTCGGGTTTATGGCTCAGCAGCTCCTTCCACTTTGAAACTCCTTGAGCCTGTCTATCGTTGTGGGGTGCATCTGGCTATTGGTGCCTTTGGCACTAGTCCTGTTGATAGTCTCCTCACAGAAGCAGGGATTCCCCCTATACACATCCGACGGAGCCAACTCCTTGTTTCTTATGCAGTCGCCATTCGCCAATTCCCTGACTATCCTGTGTACCCTGTGCTCTTCGCCAATGAGGGGTCTCTTCCTCCTAACACCTGCCCATGGGTGGGATTGCTGGTTGCCATGTGTCTCACTACCCTGTGCTGGGATCCCCATCTGCGCTCATTGGACTGCATCCTGTGTCTTTCCTCCCATACCCCCCATTGGACGGTGTCTAGACCACGGATTAGGACTGATCTCTTCCAGGGTCCTAAGGTCTGTTGCTTCTATGGTTTACCGGCGTCTTGTATGTGCCATCCTTGTAGAGTTCCAAGGTGCCACCATCTTTTGCACTGATGGTTCTAAGACTACTGATAAGGTGGGATACGCTTTCATGTCTCCTACCAGCTTCAAGCACCATTTATTGCCAGGTTCCTGTAGTGTATTTACAGCAGAGCTTCTAGCCATTTACAGGGCCTTCCTTTTTGTTTCTCATGCCTCCTTCCATAGTGTTTTAATTTTTCCGACTCCATGAGCAGGCTAGTGATCGATGCTACTCTCATCACCCATTGGTCTCTGCCATCCATGACCTTCTCTCTGTCCTTGAGCGTGCCGCCTGTTCAATCCTCTTTCTCTGGGTCCCAAGTCATGTGGGAATCCCAGGGAATGAATTGCTGACCATTTGGCTAGAGAAGCAGATACCCCCATTTCCTTTCACAGTTCCAGCTGTGGATATGCGGATCTACGTCAAATCTCTCTTTGCCCAACAGTGGAACGCCATCTGGAGCACTACTGCCCATAGTAATTAACTCCGCACAATCAATGAGTCTACTGCAGTTTGGGGCACTTCTTTCCACCCCTCTCGGAACGAGTTCACTGTTTTATGCCGTTTAGGCATTGGCCATACCTGGCTCACCCATTGTTTCCTCCTACGTAATGACCCACCCCCACAATGTGGTTGTGGTGCCAGTCTGATGATATCTCACATATTGGTGGCATGTCCCCTTCTTTCAACCTTCAGTGCTAAGTATAGTCTTCCTGCTTCCTTAAATTTAATATTAGCAGGTGATTCACAGATGGTTGACCTGGTCCTCGGTTTCCTCTGTGAAAGTGGTTTTTATTCCCAGATATAAGGTTCTCCTTTAGTCTTGGAGCAGGGGCGGGTAGGTTGCGGTTGGGACTCCTTTTGCAGTCTTCGTGGTCTGTGACCCTATGACTACCCCCCCCCCCCCCCCCCCTTTTCTCCAGTTTTTAGATTTGGTCTCCCCTTTTATGCTTTTACTGTGTATGTTTAATGTTCATTCTTTTATAATTTGACTACTCTGACTGAATCTGTCCACTTTTAGCAGACCCTCTTTCTTATGTAACGTACTTCGGAATCGCGGGACTGATGACCTGGCCGTATGGGACCATACTCTCACTCAATTAATCAATCAAACAAACAGTCAAACATACGAAGGTCAGAAAGTCACAAAAAAAAGAAAAATTCCAGTTTCCATGGGAATTTGAACAAACAACATAAAATAATTTCTTAAAATTCACGTTGTCAAGCTAACTATTAGTTCCCTGATCAAATAAAATATGTTGCTAAATAATGACACCCACATCAGATAATCCAGCATATATTTGGCTGCTGATCAGTAATTATACAACAGAGCTGACACACTCAAATCAGTTGTCTCAGTGTTCATTTCACAAGGGTCCACAACAGGCTCTGCAGATTCCTTTAATTCAAAACAACTCTCAAAATTTGGAGAACATTTGAGTTATGTTAGTGAACCAGCAGTGTGGCTGCAGGGTGATTTTGTTTCTCACTCAAGGGCATTCATGTTGATTCATCTCCTCCCCAGTTAATAACCACTAATTGGTAGTTGGTGTTGCAATTGAGCATAATCGCTCGAAAATTCCAGTTATCAATGTAAAGACAAGAAAAATTCGCATGGCATTGAGGGAAACAGGCCATGGACTAGCATGATATTCACTGTTCGTTGAGCGTTTTCTTGAATGACCCATTGTGCTCAGATTTCAGGAAAATCCTGCCCCCCCCCCTCTCCCCCGCCCACAGTCTAACCAAGGCTGTTGACAAAGGATGTCTCCCAGCTCCTGCACAGTGTGTATCATCTAGAAAACCTCACTGGTGCTCACACTTGCCTCACTGACCACAGCAGTCCTTTGTAACACAGTTGATGAACATAAAATTCCTCTTTGGATTGAAACACAGGCTTTATAATTACTCCTCCAACAGCATATCCTTCCTGGCTTGGGAAAGATATAGTGCAGTACTGTCACATGTGTATTCCTTCTAGATTGTCATGCAATTTGGAGCTCAGTATTAGGAAAAAATAGGCATTGTAGACAACTGAATTCTAGTTCTCTTGTTATTAATCCTTTGAATGACAAGGTAATGATCTATCATTACTCCCAACTGATTGATTGGTACTCTGCTTACTTTCACTTAGCTTATAAAATTTGCTGCTAGATTTGTTCGGGTGCTTAGTATTTCTATTTATGTGTGCATCAATAGCTATCAACTGTTGAGCATTGTTGCAGTGAAATATTGACGATCAATAACTCTGCTATTGCGTAGCTCGTTTGCTGACATCATGCTTTGTAATACTCGTTTACATTTTGTTATTTCATCTGAATTTTTGTGTAGCATTGTTATTTACTGTTTTCCTGTGCTTAAGGTAATGTTTTCAGTTTGTTTATTCCATTCCCTTTTGAAACCCCCACCCCTCAAGGGGCTCATCTCTCATTTGTGAGTTCATTCTTGGCCACCAAGGCTTCCCAGAGTCCTAGCAACACTGCTTACCTTTTCATGCTGCAAGTATCTTCATATTATTCTTTTTTTACTCTTTACCTTTCCATTGGATGGGGTGTTTGGTGTTGACTGTGTTTATCTGGTTTTTGTTTTGGACATTTGTTTCCTCAGCTCCCGGCCTCCTACAGCTTTTCATTATTTTCTGTGTGGTCCCCCTGTTGGTTCTGGCTTGTTACTTCTTTTCAAAGTTTTATTTAAGTGCAGATAAGGTCATCCAACACAATGTTTATTCCACCTTTCTCTCTTTGCAACCATTTTTCTTGCAACAGCACTACACAAAAATCGAGTATAGTAGCCATGCCATTTGAGAGTGTGTGTGTGTGTGGGGGGGGGGGGGGGGGGGGGTGTCAGGCCATCAAGTACTTGCACAGTGGTAGCCCCCCTGACCATACAGGGCTTACACTGTTGGTGCCTGAGCTGGAAACACCACACGCAAGCCAAGGAGTAGGTGTCCATAATGGATGGGGCACGGAGACTCCAGGCAGTGGTTTGCTGGTTAGGCAACTGTTGCTGTAGCTGTGTGGCGCCTATGGGGAGAGCTCTCGTTCATATTGGTTGGTACCATGATGGAAGATTCCCACATGAAGCGAGTTAAACTTACTTAGGCTGGTAGCCACACCGCCACATCAATCTCTTCTGAAGTTAAGACATATTACAGTGTGGAGAAGCAGGACCCCAGAATGTTCCCTCTCCTGGCTTTGCCATGGGAGGAACATAGGGCTCAGAGACAAGTTGAGAAATACTCCCTCCAATGCTTGGTTTTTGTAGAACAGGCGGGGATTCCTTTTTGTTTATAAAGTCTTTGTTCTTCGTTGAACATCTTAAGGACAGGCAGCAGTTCCAAAAATAAAAAAGTGGCTTCATTTTGCTTAATATGACATCCCCCACTCAATCATGTCAATCAATCATGGACGCTACTCACCTGCAACAAGCTGGATGATATTCCTGCCATGATAATCCCCCATTAAAGTTTTAATATGGTACATGGTATCATTTTCCACCTAGATCTTCTTTTACAGACTGATGATGAGGTGCATGCTAATTTCGAGGGACAAGGTGTGCATTTTGTCCATTATGTCCAGCAGGAACTAAAAGACAACAGAGTGAATACTGGAGCCTTCATATTAGCCCCCGAGGGTGTCCTTTTGCCATGATGGTGTCTCACTGTAATATCAAGCTGTATACTCCTTCCATGCGGCTACAAATGCATGTGATATGGACACGTCTTCGTGTTGCAATGCCAGCCCCATCTGTAGGGATTGTGGCTGCTAGTTAAATCAAATTCAAATCGGGTTAAAACCCCCTTGAGATGAACATCTATTGCCGAATGAGCCTCCCGAATGTTCTCTTGAAGTTGCTCGAACATGTGGTGAGCCAACAGCTATATTGGTACCTTGAGCCATGGGGTCTTTAGGCTTCGTCCCAGGGTGGTTTTTGCCAAGGCCGTTCTGCTGCTAACAATTTGGAGTCAGCTATTCGGTCAGCTTTTGACTGATGTCAAAATTTTGCAGCTGCCTTCTTTGACTTACAAGGGGCTTATGACTCCACGTGGCATCACCACAACCTCGCTGCCCTCAATGATTGGAGTGTGTGTGGCCAACTCTCAATTTTTGTCTCAGACTTTTTGTCTGACCCTACTTTCCAGGTTCAAGTTGGTGCTTCCTACTCTCTCCTTATACAGCAGAATGGGGTCCTGCAAGGCTCTATATTGAAGGTGACCCTTTTCCTAGTGGCTGTCAATGATCTAGCTGTAGCTGTGGGATCTACAGTGTGCCCCCTCCTGCTATGCTGATGACTTTTGCATCTATTATTGCTCCTTAACAGTGGGCGTTGCTAAACACCATTTGCAGTGTGTCATGCGAAACGACCCATCCTGTGCTCTCACTCATGGCTTCTGGTGTTCCGCTGCCAAGGTGTGTCATGCACTTCTGTCACTGTCATACTGTCCATCCCCAACCAGAACTTTACCTCAAGGACCAAATGCTCAATGTGGTGGTGTCATATCATTTTTTGGGATTAGTCTGTGATGCACAGTTGATGTAGCTTCCCTGTCTTAGTCAACTTAAGCAAATTTGCTGGTCAAATCTTCATACTCTTCACCGTCTCAGTAATACCAGCAGGCTGCAGACCACTCTACACTTTTGTGACCCTGCAAAGCTTCAATCCTGTCACGTCTTGATTATGAGAGCCTGGCATATGGCTCAGCATTGCGGATGCTGGACCAATAAACCATTGTGAGTCCGACTTACAACACGTTCATTTTGGACCAGCCCTGTGAACAGCCTACTCATGGAGGCTGGCGTCCTTCCCCTACAAATCAGGTACCAACAAGTGCTGCTCAACTATGCGGTACATATTTGCTGGTGCCTTGAACATCCGAACTGTTGTGTCCTCTTTCCTGGTAGGGAGATCTGGCTTCCTTAACAGAGGCCAAGGTGGCATCACAGTTCGCATACAGAGCCTGTGGTCTGAACTCCACCTTTCCCTACTGTCACTTCTTGTTAGGGAGAAGTCACGTGTGCTTCCAAGATGTGTATCCCTTCCTCAGATCTACCTTGATCTCTCCTTGAGACCAAAAGACTCAGTAGACTGTATGGTTTTTCACTGCATGTTCCTGGATGTTCTTGATGTATTCCGAGGCTCAGACATGATATACACTGATGGCTGTACTACCGACAGACAAACTGGTTTTGCCTACTTCAAATGTAAGATGCAGTGAACTACATTCCCTACTGAACAAATGCAGTGTATTCACTGCAGAATTGGTGGCCATTGCTAGAGCACTCACCCACCTTCCTTCTTGCACAGGTGAGTCGTTCTTAATTTGCAGTGACTTCTTGAGTCATCTTCAGGCTGTCAACCAGTGCTACCTGTGTCACCCATTAATTATGGCTATCCAGAATCTCCCGTATGATCTCCACCAAGCTGTCAGTCAGTTGCTTTGGGATACCAGGGAACGAACATGCTGACTGATTGTCTAAGTTGGCTACCAGAATGCCGACTTTGGATGTGGCAGTACTTTCACCGGACCTTCTGTTGACTCTACACCAACAGATGTTGGAGGCCTGAAATGCGGACTGGTGTGCCCTGGTTTCTGTGAATAAGTTGCAAACGATAAAGGAGACTACAACCACATAGCAGTCTTCCCTTTGTGCTTCTTGCGAGAATCTGCTGTCCTCAGTTGGCTTCGCATTGGCCACATTTGGATGACCCACAGCCACATCTACCAGTGTGAGGATCCGCCTCACTATCAGTGTGTTGCCCATCTCTAGGGGGCCCACATCCTACTGGATTGCTCTAATTTCGCCACCTCACGGCGATACCTTAAACTTTCTGTCTCCCTACCACTGGCACCAGCAGACGACACTAAAGTGGCTGATTTGGTTTTGAATTTAACTCATGAAAGTGGGTTTTACTCCTCGCTGTAATGTAGGGCACATTAGCTTCATCAGCCTCCTGAGGGATTGGAGAGGTGCCCCATCGCCTGCTCTGTGGTCTGGTGTGGCTCCTACCCTTCACACATTTTTAATCTTCTCAGTCTTTTACATTTGTTATTTCTTTCCAGACTCATTGTCCATTATTCTCTTTGCTGAGATTTTATCTGTTTTGTGTAGCTAGTCTCCATGTGGTAACAGAGGGTGTGGAAGCATCGGTCAGGTGCAGAGGGTGTGTCTCTGGTTGCATATTTCCCGGGGACCTCCAGCTGCTTTGTGGGTGGGGCAACTCTCCCACCTTCACCCTTTTACACCTCTCTCACTTCTCGGGGCTTCTGTCTCATGACTTTTTTGATTCTCGTATACAGTGGAGTCCATTGGGATTTGTTCTGTGTCCCTCATCTCTGGGGCTGTTCCTGGCTTGACACACACACAGAATCTCATAGTTTGGCCCCTTTAACCCAACCATCCATCCATCCATCTCTTTTGCAAATTATTTATTAGAAATGTGTCCAACAATGCCATTTGTGAGTTACTGGAAAATATTAATGATTCAGATTATTTTAGTGAAAGTAGCAGCAGTTCAGAAAGTGACAGTGATGTTCTTGCTGGTATATTGATTGAAAATGAAGACAGGATGAAAAATACACACTACACTGAAGTGATTGCACTTGAAGAACTACAGCTGCTACCACATCCTTCTCATGACGTGCATGGACCAAAGCGTATGCCACCAGTGGGCTCTACTGCAGTCGAATATTTCAAATTATGTTTCACTGCAGTGTTACTTCAGCTATTTGTCACTAAGACAGATCACTCAGCTAAGTAATTTATATTGTGTAAACATGCCCCTACTTTGTCTAGTCCGTATAAAAATGGAAGGACGTCACAATAGCTGATGTAAGAGTATTTACAACTTGCTTACTGAATATGAGATTTAACAAAAGGCCTAACTTCATTTTTGTGCTGGAGACCAAACCTTGGAAATGGCATAGACGGTTTTCCATCTAAGGCATTTCCAAGGTTTGCTAAAATGTATTCTGCTCCAAAACACAATTGGTAGGTGAAACGCAAGTGCAGAGTGTAACTTAGTGTGCAGGTATTATAATCATTATCTCTGTAAATTATAGTAAAATTTCAATATTTTTTATGTCATTTAACTCAGAAATGTGTGTAGATTTTATGGATGTTAGTGTGCTTTCTTCAAATCAAGTGTAATGTTAATTATATGGAAACAAAATCAAATTTATACTACTTTTTAAAATACTTTTTATTTCACCACTTATAAACAATTCAAAGTGAAGAAATTTTACAGTCTGGGTACACCATAGTAAACCACATACTTTTGTGGGTAAGTGGTATTTTTTCTTATTTTTAAATTGAATGCAGCACGATATATATGGCAGCTTAAATAAGTATAATAAAGTATGACATTGACTGCAAAAAGGTTAATGGTTCTTAATCAGGTTGTAAATCGTTCCAGTTGCGATGAATCCTCTTTCAGTACTGTAGGTGATTTTCATTCCATTTGTTTAGAACTAGTGACTTTCATACCTGTTCCACATTCTTATCATAAATCATATGCAGATCACCGCTCAGCACATTTGCTCACATTTTAGCTTTACATTTCCAAGATTATGTTGTTTTTTGTTTTTATCCATGGAAAATAAAATGGAATAATGCCATTTAAAGTATATTTAAACTCTCTCTCTCTCTCTCTCTCTCTCTCTCTCTCTCTCTCTCTCTCTCTCTCTCTCTCTCTCTCTCTCTGTGTGTGTGTGTGTGTGTGTGTGTGTGTGTGTGTGTGTGTGAGAGAGAGAGAATCTGCAAATGTTCTCTTTCACACGGGGTGAAATTATCTTCAGTAGAGGTTGTCATGTTTGTTAAGTACCAACAAAAAATTCAGTTAATGTTAAGGATAGTGTAGATTTTAATTATAAGATTTAATTTCTACCCAGCTCTCATTATAATTTTTGAATTGTTCATAATGTTTTAGGAATATGAAGAGCAAAAGACACCAGAAGCAAAGTTTGTAAAAGAGTTAGATAGGTTTGACATGGTTCTCCAAGCTTTTGAATACGAAAAATCTGAAAAACGACCACATGGCCTACAAGACTTTTTTGATTCAACAGAAGACAAATTTAGCCATCCAAAGGTGCTAACATTAGTAGATGAACTCAAAAAACAGAGATCTGTCTTCGAAACATTATATCAACAAACAGATAAATAGTGTTATTTTAGGCATTACCAAATTGTACGTACATGTATCATTTGTGAAGAATACACTAAAATAAATACATTCTAAAGAAGTTGTGTAAATATTTTTTATCTCCTAAAATAAAAACATTTTAAAGGAGTTGTGTAATTATTTTTTATCTCCAACTCTGCAAATTAGACAATTTATTGTGGCTTTAAGATTCGCAACTTTGTAGTGAACTGTTATGATTGCTAGCAAAATTTAAAATGCTTTTAATTAATGTAAAGTGCTAGGATTGCAAATAATGTGACACATGAGAGAGGGAAAATGGATGTTTCAGTACCTAGAGGAATAATGCCAATATCAGTCAGACCTAAAATGTTTCTCATCTTAAGAGGGTACGAGGTATTGTTCCATATATAATTGTTAAAGCAAATTGTAATTCAGATATCTGTTCCAAATCCTTTTTTGAGTCCCATCAGTTTTCTGACTGGTTTGATGCAGCTTGTCACAAATTCCTCTCCTCTGCCAAACTCTTCATCTCAGAATGATACTTGCAACCTACATTCTCAACTATTTGCTGGATGTAATCCAGTCAACTTTTTCTTTTTCAGTTTTTACACTCTACGGCTCTCTCTAATACCGTAGAAGTTATTCCCTGATGTCTTAACCAGTGTTCTACCACCCTGTTCCTTCTTCTTGTAAGTGTTTTCCATATATATTACATTCCTCATCTCATTCTTTACCTAATTTACAACATTATTCTGTAGCACCATATCTTAAATGCTTTGATTCTCTTCTGTTCTCGTTTTCCCACTGTTCACATATCACTGCCATACAATGCTCTGGTCGAAACATACATTCTTAGAAATTTCTTCCTCGACAGTGTTAGTCTGCTTTTTATGTCGTCCTTGCTCTGTCCATCGTGAGTTATTTTGCTGCCTAGGTAGCAGAATTCCTTAACTTTGAGTACTTTGTGATCACCAGTCCTGATATTAAGTCTCTCGCTGTTTTCATTTTTGCTACTTCTCATTACTTTCGTCTTTCTTCGATTTATTCTCAATCCATTTTCTGTACTCATTAGATTGTTCTTTCCATTCAACAGATCGTGGAATTCTTCTTCACTTTCACAGAGGATTGCAGTGTCATCAATGAATATTTATCATTGATATCTATTCACCTTGAATTTAATTCCACTCTTTAATCTTTTCTTTTCATTTCCATCATCGCTTCTATTACCTGTATGGCCCTAAAGCTTACCCCATTTGTCTCAGAATTCCAAACTTCTTGCACCATTTGACACTGTCGAACACTTTTTCCAGGCGACGAAACCTATGATGTGTCTTTATGTTTCTGTAGCCTTTCCTCCACTATCATCCACAATGTCAAAACTTCCTCTCTGGTGCCTTCACCTTTTCGAAAGTCAAACTGATCATCAAGCTAACACATCCTCAGTTTTCTTTTTCATCCTGCTGTATATTATTCTTGTCAGCAGCTTGGGTGCATCAGCTGTTAAGCTGGTTGTGCAATAATTCTCACAGTTGTTGACTCTTGCAATCTGCAGAATTGTGTGAATGACGTTTTTCCAGAAGTCAAATGGTATATCACCAAACACATACATTCTACACACCAGTATGAATAGTTGTTACGTTGCAACTTCCTACATCTACATCTACGTCTACATCTACATACATACTCCGCAATCCACCATACAGTGTGTGGCGGAGGGTACCTCGTACCACAACTAGCATCTTCTCTCCCTGTTCCACTCCAAACAGAATGAGGAAAAAATGACTGCCTATATGCCTCTGTACAAGCTGTAATCTCTCTTATCTTATCTTTGTGGTCTTTCCGCAAAATGTAAGTTGGCGGCAGTAAAATTGTACTGCAGTCAGCCTCAAATGCTGGTTCTCTAAACTTCCTCAGTAGGGATTCACGAAAAGAATGCCTCCTTTCCTCTAGAGACTCCCACCCGAGTTTCTGAAGCATTTCCGTAACACTCGTATGATGATCAAACCTACCAGTAACAAATCTAGCAGGCCGCCTCTGAATTGCTTCTATGTCCTCCCCAAATCCGACCTGATAGGGATCCCAAACGTTCAAGCAGTACTCAAGAATAGGTCGTATTAGTGTTTTATAAGTGGTCTCTTTTACAGATGAACCACATCCTTCCAAAATTCTACCAATGAACCGAAGACGACTATCCGCCTTCCCCACAACTGCCATTACATGCTTGTCCCACTTCATATCGCTCTGCAGTGTTACGCCCAAATATTTAATCGATGTGACTGTGTCAAGCGCTACACTACTAATGGAGCATTCAAACATTACATGATTCTTTTTCCTATTCATCTACATTAATTTACATTTATCTATATTTAGAGTTAGGTGCCAATCTTAACACCAATCACAAATCCTGTCCAAGTCATCTTGTATTCTCCTACAGTCACTCAACGACGACACCTTCCCATACACCATAGCATCATTAGCAAACAGCCGCACATTGCTATCCACCCTATCCAAAAGATCATTTATGTAGACAGAAAACAACAGCAGACCTACCACACTTCCCTGGGGCACTCCAGATGATATCCTCACCTCTGATGAACACTCACCATCGAGGACAACATACTGGGTTCTATTACTTAAGAAATCTTCAAGCCACTCACATATTGGGGAACCAATCCCATATGCTCATACCTTAGTTAGTAGTCTGCAGTGGGGCACCGAGTCAAACGCTTCCTGGAAGTCAAGGAATATGGCATCTGTCTGTACCCTTCATCCATGGTTCGCAAGATATCATGTGAAAAAAGGGCGAGTTGCGTTTCTCAGGAGCGATGCTTTCTAAAGCCATGCTGATGCAGGGATAGCAACTTCTCTGTCTCAAGGAAATTCATTATATTCGAACTGAGAATATATTCAAGAATCCTGCAACAAACCGATGTTAAGGATATTGGTCTGTAATTTTGAGGATCCGTCCTACCCTTCTTATATACAGGCGTCACATGTGCTTTTTTCCAGTCGCTCGGGACTTTACGTTGGGCAAAGGATTTGCGATAAATGCAAGCTAAGTAAGGAGCCAATACAGTAGAGTACTCTCTGTAAAACTGAATTCGAATCCCATCAGGACCTGGCGATTTATTTATTTTCAACCCATTCAGCTGCTTCACAACCCCAGGGATGTCTATCACTATGTCCTCCATATGGGACTCAAACGGCGGTATGTTTGTATGATCCTCCTGCGTGAAAGATTTCTCAAATGCTAAATTTAAAATTTCAGCTTTCGTTTTGCTGTCTTCCGTTGCCAGGCCAGACTGATCAGTGAGTGACTGGATGGAAGCCTTCGACCCGCTTACCAATTTTACATAAGACCAGAATTTCCTTGGGTTTTCAGCAAGATCTTTTGCTAAGGTATGACGGTGGTAGTGGTTGAATGCTTCTCGCATCACTCTTTTTACAGCAGCACGAATCTCTACTAACTTTTGCCTGTCCTCATTCTCCCGATCTTTCTTGTACCACAAGTGCAATTGCCTTTGCTTCCCCAGATGATTTTAGAAATTCTGACAGAATGCTCCTACCCTTCTGTCATAATCATCTTCAAAGTCTTCCAAAGCTCTTTTAAACTCTGATTCTAATACTTGATTCCCTATCTCCTTTGTATCAACTTCTACTTCTTCTTCTATCAGGTCATCAGACAAGTCCCCCATCACAGCCTTCAGTGTACTCTTTTCACCTATCCGTTCTCTCTGCATTTCTCCATGGAATACCCATTGCACTCTTAATGTCACCATTCTTTTTCCACTTTCTTCTCCTTCTTTTTCTTCCTTTCTCACCAAAGGTTATTGAGACGCCTGCTAAACCCGCTGGGCAGAACAGGTAATAGAATTGTGGAAACGGGCAAGGGTTGAAGTCAGTTTCTGCTTCTAAATGTCATTTATTGTAATTTAGCGACTCTTTCATGGCTGAAGGCCTCCAACAAGAAATCTTAACAAGATAAAAATCCAATTAAGATAGCAATAAAATAATTCAAAAACAACGTGCAAAGTGCCAATACAAAAGGCGGAGGGCAACAATTAATTTCCAAAATTTTAGGATATATTACCATAGGCCTTTAAAGGCAGAAGGCCAGCAAGAAATCTTAAAAAAGTAAAAAATTGAATTAAGGTAGAAATAAAATAATTTAAGACCCAAAAGGCAACATATACAAGGTGCAACACAAATGGCAGAGGGCCACAATCAAACTTAAAAATTTAAAAATATATTAGCATAATCTTTAAAGACAGAAGGCCACAATGTTCAAGCATAAAAGACATATTTAAAAATTAATTTTGCAAAATTTTAAGAAACAAACAATAACGACAAGCCTAAAATTTAAAATAGCTGACAACAGGTAATTAAACAACGGTGGCACTCAGAAGGCCTTCATGGAGGTCGGTCTACCTTTGTTCACTTAGGTGAGACAGGTGGTGAGCCCAACTATACTTCATCCATCGGAACCCAACCAGGGGGCAGCCATAGACCGACCGACACAACTTGCTTCCTGTCAATCAGTACATGAGAACCCCAACCGGCATTGTTACAAATGTGATAATCCACAATGGAGTATGTATTTGCTGTCAAAAGTACACACCATGTTGGACAGCGACAACAGGTGAGGAAAGGACGCTGCCTGAAATTACATTAGTGGCCAGGGCAGGTAACCGGAACACTAACGGCCACTAGGCAGAAAATTCCACTGGTGCACACCAAATCGTAGTTGACCCAAATAGTTAATTGCACCGCATGGCGACTAAATCTCAGCAGTAGAACCACTCGGTGTTGCTCACCAGAAAACCTCCCCAACAGCGAACCCCCAAAACATGAATAGACGTGGCTTGGGTAGTTGAAATCACTGCTCAACTTTGACGTCCTGGGTCGGTGAACCACGAAGCTCGTAGCGATCGAACAGCTCCACACACGCTCCGACACTGCACAGAGGCTGCCAGCGGCCCCAGCCAATTGCGCCATGCAGAATAACTTCCCTCGTCTGCAACAACCGACCAACTGGCTGCCAGTACGCCGACAACATTTAAAACAAATTGTCAATGGAAATGACACCAACTACACATACAGTTTGACAAACACTTGCACGAAGACGAACAATACTCAACAGTAATTAATCACACGCAAGGACAAATCAGGAATCGATGCGCGCGCACAAACAGCGAGCCAAAACGCGTCGTCTGGTTGGACGACCGACCATTGATCCACCAAGACCGTGGCCCGGCTCAAGCGATGCATGGCAGCAGTGGTTGGGCGAGCCATGTCGGGACTGCGCTCCAGACACATTTCAACTGACTGGCTGACCCGAACCTATGAGTCGAACTGCTTATCCGAACTGTCCCTCCGACAGACACTGACCGGGAAGTAATAGCAGTTGAGCACAGATACTACGAGAGTGGATGTATCGATACGCGCTGCTAGCGCCGGTCACAGTGACAGTAATAATTTAAATTAACGTAGTGAGGTGGAAGTACGTTAAAAACAGGGTGTAAAATAGCTGATGGCGGGAACACTAGCCACGCACGGGTCAGTTATTTTGACTATATATGCGGAATCAGGACTTCCAACAATCGTTTCTTTTTCAATTTATTCACATTTTTATGCAACCACTTCACCTTAGCTTCCCTGCATTTTGCATTTATCTCATTCGTAAGTGACTTGTATTTCTGTATTCCTGAATTTCTCTGAATATTTTTGTACTTCCTTCTTTCATCGATCAACTGAAGTTTCTCTTCAGTTACCATGATTTCTTCACAGTTACCTTCATTGTACCGGTGTTCTTTCTGACTTCTGTGATTGCCCTTTATAGAGATTTCCATTCCTCTTCCACTTTACTGCCTACTGAGCTATTCCATATCGTAGTATCTGTAGCCTAAGAGATCTTAGTGTATCTCTTCGTTCCTTAGTATGTCCCACTTCTTTGCACATTGATTCTTCCTGACCAGTGTCTTAAACTTCAGCTTATTCTTCATCACTACCAAATTGTTATCTGCTCCTGGGTACACCTTACAAACCAGTAACTGATTTTAGAATCTATGCCTGACCTTGATGTAATCTAACTGAAATCTGGCCCTGTCTCCTGGCCTTTTCCAAGTGTACCTCATCCTCTTGATTCTTGAACAGATTATTTGCTATTACTAGCTGAAATTTAGTGTAGAACTCAATTAGTCTCTCTCCTTTCTCGTTCTTAGTACCAAGCCCATATTCTTCTGTAACTGTTTCTTCTACTCCCCCTACAACCGCATTCCAATCCTCCCATGACTATTAGATTTTCATCTCCCTTTGTATACTGAATTAGGTATTCAATATCCTCATTTACTTTCTCTATCTGTTCATCTTCGGCTTGCAACGTATTCATGTATATAACGATAAATAATATCAAGATTTAGATATATTCTTGGAATTAAAGAACATCCTACAGGAGTCTGCTCAAAGGACTTAGTATATTAATAGCCACTTTTTAGTATATTCATTCTTTTATGAAATTAGTCCTCAGCAATTTCAGTCTCTTTCAAACTAACAAATTAGTTCAAGGGATCAATTTTATAACTAAGAACAATCTACAAAATGAAACTTCGTGGCAGATTAAAACTGTGTGCCGGACCGAGACTCGAACTGGTCCCGAATTCGAGTCTCGGTCCGGCACACAGTTTTAATCTGCCAGGAAGTTTCATATCAGCGCACACTCGGCTGCAGAGTGAAAATCTCATTCTGGAAAATGTACAAACTCCTAGTTGTTAACCGTCAAAACATTCATATCAAAGTGCCAGAGTTTGAAGTGCTTCCAGAAAGCAATGAAGCTCTCGTAATCCTAGGCATGTGAAGCTGGTTAAAACCTGAAGTTGGCAGGAGTGAGATTTTTGGGTAAATTTGAGTTTATATTGAAAGGATAGGCTGGTGGGAAATGGAGGTGGTGTATTTGTTGCGGATGCCCACCGAGATAGAAATTGACACTGTATGTGAGATTATCTGGGTAAGACTTTCTATCAGGGGTGGGCATAAAATTGTAATTGGATCCTTCTGTCAACCACCAGACCCTCCCCGATATAACCGAAAACCCTTATTTCACTTGTGTGTAAGGTCCTCAATCATACTGTAATCATTGGAGGTGACTATTGGAAGATTAAAATCAATTAGAATAATTACAGTTTTGTAAATAGTAGGAGTGATGAAATCCTTTGAGGTAATAAGAAATGGTTTGTCCGAAAATCAGTGGAACAAAAACACAAATTGGACAAAATATGCAACCACCACAAGAAAAGCATGCTTGAGCATAAATCCAGACGCTAGCCAAGCCTGCTGGTTGTGCTGTTTTATTTGACCACAAATGGCACCTGTGCATTGTTTCAACATGTTGCAAGTATCAGCTGTGTTCAGAACAGTGTTCTGTGTAGTTGCAAGTGCATTATGTAGGAGTTAAGTGAATTCCAGTGTGATCAGATTGTTGGTGATTGTATGGGGAGTGCTTCTGTAACCAAGGTAGCCAGAGTGTTTGGTATTTCAAGAGGCACCATATCAAAGATACACACTGCATACAGGAAAAACAGAAAAACATTGTGCAGTAAATCAAAGTGTGGATGAAAGTATGTCTCGAGTGGTTTTGGCAAGACAGTCATTGAAGAAGATTGTGACAAAAAATAAGGGGACGACAGCTGCAAACTTCGTTGCAGAACTGAATGTTGCACTCATAAACCATCAGCACCAATATAACACAAAGTGAGTTCCAGAAGCTGGGAAGTGCAAGGCGGACTGGAATTCCAAAATTACTCACCATTGATGCAAATGTTTCAAATGGCTCTGAGCACTATGGGACTTAACACCTGAGGTCATCAGTCCCCTAGAACTTGGAACTACTTAAACCTAAGTAACCTAAGGACATCACACACATCCACGCCCGAGGCAGGATTTGAACCTGCGATCGTAGCAGTCGCGTGGTTCCGGACTGAAGCGCCTAGAACCGCTCGGTCACAGCGGCCGGCTTGATGCAAGTGCCCGTAACAGGAAAATGTGATGCTAAAGCTGCAAATCATAGACTGTGAAGCAATGGAAGGTTGTAAAGTTGTCATTTGGTTGAATGAGTCTTGTATCACACTGTTTCCAGTTTCTGGCTGAATTTACATCCCAATATTGAAACATAGCAGGGGTTCAGTGATGATTTGGGTAGCCATATTGTGGTGTTCCCTGGGCACTCTTAAGATCATTTTACTGTCGAGGTTTATGTGACCATTTCGGTTGATCCCGGTCCATCCCAAGGTACAGTGTTTGAGCCCCGATGTTGATGATGTGTTCCAAGACGACAGAGCTCCTGCTCGCATAGCTCACATCATTCAGGACTGGTTTTGTGACACGAGGGTGGATTGTCGCCCCTCCCCTGGCCACCACAGGCACCATATCTCAGTATTATTGAGCCTTTGTGATCTATTTTGGAGAGAATGGTGTGTGGCTGCTATCCACCTCCATCCTCCATCATCGTTAGCTAAACTTGCCAGTATTTAGCAGGATTAATGGTATAAGATTTCCATAAAAAGCATACAGGATGTGATTTTATTCGTCCTGAGATGTTTGGAGGCTGTTTTCAGTGTCAAGGGGTTTCTTACATTGCTTTAGTCATTGTAATATGTTATGGTTTTGGGTCTCCATATTTTTGTCCACCTGCAGTTTGGAAATCCAGTCATGACAAAAAAGAATTTGACCTGATGGTAACAAATAGATGTGATTTCCTTAAGGATGTCCACATTAAAACTGCTATCAATGACCAAAGTAAATTTGTAGCAATATGACTACTGAAGTACATAGCACAGATAAAACAAGTAGGATGATTTGTACTTTCAGTAAACTAGAGAAAGTGGCAGTCTGTCATATCCCAAACAAGCTCTCAAAAAACCATCTGGAGAGGAGCAGTTAGAGGAACTGTGTCTCAAGTTAAAAAAAAATAGTTTACCATGTACCTAGTTGAACAGTTTGTGATTGGAGGCCCCTCCATGATGTAATCACTACAAGGAAACTTCGAAAGAAACATTGACTGCTGCATAACAGGTGTAAAACAAAGCATAGGTGTACAGATAGTGATATACTGAATGAAACATAACTGGTTGTGCAGAGGCCAATGCGTTGAAGCCTTTAATGATTACAGTAACAGAATATCGTGAAAGATCTCCCACAAAACCCAAAGAAATTCTGACCTGGTGTAAAAGCTGTCAGTGGCAGTGAGTTAGTGCTCAAACTGAAATTGAATATGGCAAAGCAAAAGCAGAAATGCTTAACTTTGTTTTCAAATTTTACTTTACAAGGTAATGCCCAGGAGTATATCGTAGTCCCACTTTAACTCTCATACCACTGCAAAAATTAGTGAAAGTCACATTAGTGTCAGTGGCACTGAAAAAACAGACAAAATCGTTAAAATTGAACAAAGCTGTAGGGCCCAATGGAATCCGCATTGAGATCCTATACTGAATTTGAAGCTGAGTTTGCCTCTCTTTTAACCATAAAATACCAAAGATCTTGTGAACAAAAAATTTTGCCCAGAGGTTGATAAAAAGCACAGATCACACATATCTACAGGAAGGGCAGCAGAAGTGATCCACAAAATCATCCAGTACCTTTGACAACTATTTGTTGTAGAATCTTAGAATATATTCTGAGCTCAAGCACTCTGACCAATGTGAAAAACACTACATATAATAAATGATGTGTAATTATCTATTTAATCAAGGTGTTGCACTTTTTTAAACGGGGTATCTTATTGGTGTGTTGTTGGTGCTGCTTTGCAAGTGAACAATTAAGCGTCTCTTGTTTATTGCACTAGCCTTAACTGTTTTTTTTCCCTTTTTTTAATTTTTTTCCCCATGCAACCTGAAAAACACATCGCGGGATGTTAAGCAATAATGTTGTCCCTCTCTTGCAGCTCATATTTTTGCACTTTGTATTTTTCTACTTTCAGTCACGCCTTCTTGTAGCATCTTTCTGTAATTATTTTATCAACTTTCTGGAGTAAACATTCCGTTAAGCCCTGAGGTTGCAAAAAAAGCTGTTGCTCTGCTGGAAAGTGGTTGCAGCTTGCTTTATGTTGGAGAAGTGTTTGGAACAACACCTCCCATGGTTTCCAGAACCATAAAAAAGGTACAGGAAAACTTGGGCTGCTCAATGAAATGAGAACCAGGCCCAGGAAGAGCAATTTTAGCAAGAGGTAATCACTTCTTACAAATTCAAGTTCTCTGCAACCATCAGACCACTGCCTTTGAAGCGCAAAAATCAGCTCCACCAAGTCTGAGGTGAGGATAGTAGTGAGATAACTTCCAAAGAAGACTGGAAGAAGCCAATCTTCAGTCAAGAAGACCAACCCCAGAACTCACCAGAGAGCATCACACAGCTCAACTATATTTTGCAAGGGAATTTTGCAGATGGCGAGTACAACATGGGAGCAACTGGTGTTCACAGATGACTAACGATTTAGCCCATGATCTGATGGAAGAAAGACGGTATGGAGACGGCCTGGGAAAGGGTATTCCCCTTGCACATTCTCATCCAGGACACCTTTTCAGAGAGTTTCTCTGGTGTTGTTGGGAGGAATCTGTATGATTGCAAGGACAGATTTGGTCTCTTACAGCACTTCAGTATGTGGAAGAAATCCATTTGGAGCATGTTGTGTCTTGTCTCCATTCATCAGTGATGTTTTTACACTAATGCATGCCCACATGCCATGAGAATTGTTCAAGAGATATTCGATGAAGCAACACCCCGGGATAACAAGGCCGCCCAGCAGTGTTAGTGACGTCACACTGAGCGGCCCGTAGCCGATGCAGCAGTCCACGGACACCTCCGTACAGACGCGCCTGATGCTAACGATCCTCTGTCCCTCATACAGAAAGGAGCGAACTAATCGATAATTCGAAGCAAAGACCAAATTATATATATTCTTGTAAACAGCATAAAGGTTCATAACGAAATACCGATTACATATACGGGCAGGAATAGGTTCTAGAACTCCTCTGAAAAGTGTTTATCTTCAGTACCAGAATGAACATCAAATTGTCACGTTTTCTAAATAGAAAAGCACTTTGTTAGTAACAGACAGCAATAATGAGACTTGTAGTTGGTAATTTCTATGTGGAAAAGGAAATAAGCTGTAGAGAGATTGAAAATGGTAAGTAAAGAGAGCCTCAGCCTTTTGCTCACATTCTTACATGTAATTCACTTGGTTGTTTTTCATTTCCTTACCTTTCATAACATTTTTAATATTGTTTCAAGAAGTGTATCTTCAATAGCAGAGTGAACTTCACATTGTCAGGCTTTTCTTAAAGGCAAGAGCAGTCCCTTAGTATCACAGTGCAAGACAGAATCTTGTGTTCAGTGATGTCTATGTTAAAAGGAGAATATTTGATATCTGTCTTTTGTTTCCATTCTTTATTACTGGGGACACACTTGTAAAAATTCTTGAAAAGAGCTGTCACCATGAACATATGAGTAAATTCACAATAGTCATGTGTTTTATGAGATAAAGCGAACTCTTGTTACCTTATTGTAAACAAAAGTTGTGAGGGTTTTGCTATGTATGACAGTGTTTAAGATAATTTATTTTCAGTGTAATAGCTTGAAAATGTTAAGTCTTGCTTTCAGTTGGCATTTGTCACCACCTGTACGTGAGTTTTAAAGCTAAATAGTGTTCTGACAATTATAAAATAGTGGCAAAGTTCCTCAATCGATTAAACTTATTCCTGCCCGTATATGTAATCGGTATTTCCTTTATGTTGTTTACAAGAATATATATAATTTGGTCTTTGCTTCGAATTATCGATTAGTTCGCTCCTTTCTGTATGGCGGACAGAAGATTGTTAGCATCAGGCGCATCTGTACGGAGGTGTCCGTGGACTGCTGCGTCGGCTATGGGCCGCTTAGTGTGACGTCACTAAACTGCTGGGCGGCCTTGTTATCCCAGGGGTGTTGGATGAAGTGAGATTCATGCTCTGGCTTGGCCTGCTCAGAGCTCTTGATTTGAATTCTGTATGGGATGAGGTGGGCAGAAGGACCTGCCAGCATTACTTGGAGACCCTACAGGAAGCCCTCGTGAAAGTATGGGAGCTGATGCATCAAGAGTACGTTGCAGCATTAAGCAGGAGCATGCCTCCATGGTTGGATGTCATGACTGGTGCAAGACGAGGTAGAACAAGCTATTGAATGTATGAAGATAGATCTTAAGAAAACCAAAGCAAAGATGCACATACCTTCATGAGGTTCCTTAAAATATGCTTGAAGTGTGAATCTGTTCATGTTATTTCCACATTGCTAGCATTATTTGTTTATAAAAGTCTTTTTTTCTATTAATAGACATGTGGGACCATATCAAAAAAATCATGAAATTGTATATTTGTGCCTAATGAGGTATTTAGAACTGAATGGCCTCTTCCATGCCAACCAGCGAGGATTATGAAAACATACATCCCATGAAACCCAACTAACACTTTTTTCACATGACATCCTGAAATCCATGGATCGAGATAGTCAGGTAGATCCATGGTTTCTTGACTTCCAAAAGGTGTTTGACTCAATACTACACGTACATTTATTATTATTGAAAGTACAATCATAGGTTAAAAAGCTAGATTTGTGAACGGATCGACGGATTTCTTAGTGGAGAGGACACAGCAAGTTATCTTGGATGGAGAGCCATTGACAGATGTAGAAGTAACTTCAGGGAAGTGTATTGGGGTCTTTACTGTTCATGTTGTATATTAATGCCCTTGCAGACAGTATTAACAGTAACTTCAGGTGATGCAGTTGTCTATAATGAAACATTGACAAAGTCTGCACAAATGTTCAGTTGGATCTTGATAAAATTTCAAAGTGGTACTAAGATTGACAAATTGCTTTAAATGTTCAGAAATGTAAAATCGTGCATTTCACAAAACAAAACAAAAAATGTAACATCCTATGATTACAGTATCAATGAGTCACAGTTGGAATCAGTCAGTTCATGCAAATACTTGGTCAAACACTTTGTAGGGATATGAAATAGAACAATCACATAGGTTCAGTCATAGTTAAAGTCTCTTTCTTCCTCACTATGTCCAGAAAGTTTCCCCATATCTGGGGTTCTGTGTGAATTTTCTATAACTTACCACTTCCTTAACCTCACCAGCCTTTTCATTTCCCATTTGGCACCAAGAGCTCAAACATACCCATATCTTTGATGTGTGTTTTCTCTTGTCACCATTTGGTGGGTATATCTTTTTAACTCCACATATTATATTTCCAAACATTGACTATTTTCATTTCTGAATTTTATTTGTAATGTATGGGTGAGAAATAAGGCACCATACTCTAAAATATTCATAGCTTCTTGTGAAAAAGAACCATCTAAAGGGAAATCTTTCTTCCTTATCAAAAACAAACATTCCATCACTAGAATTGCAAGAACTGTGCTTTGCACTGACACATTGTTTAAACCAGCAGTACACGTACCTTGATATTTGAACACTGCAAAAGTGTTGGACCACAGCCTAGTGCCTATATAACGAAAAGTCACCAAGGATTTAGTGTGTAGTTTTGTTTCCCTGACATGTTCCATTTGAACATGTCACTTGCAACAGCAGGTGTGTAGAAAGTTCCTTGCACATGTGGTAAAGTGCAACACGAACTACAAAAAGGAACATTAACACAAGGCTTAAAGAATACAAGAGAAACCATCATGTGGACTACATGGTTAAATCAGCTGCAGCAGATCATGCACTGTGAACAGAAAACAACCAAATTTGTTTCTCCGATACTTTAGGTTTATCAAGGTCCAATCATTACAAACTGGGACATACATAGTGGCCATAAAAATTCAAAAATACAAAACACAACTAAAAAATAAAAAGGAGAAGAATTGTAATTAGAAACAACAAACTCCATAGCACATTTATGCAACTTCGCAACCTTAGGACATGGTCTTGCGGTCAGTCATGTCATGAACCTGCTGTTGCATAGATTGTATAAACAGTCTGGCTTGCTGAGCTTTTTTTAAGTCTTTGACAACAGACTGAGTCTTTATAGCTACTGGTGATGTCTTCAGCATTAGGAGATGAAACATTAGGCATGTCCTAATGCCCCTACAACAAAATGCCACCAAGAATTTAGTGTGTATTTTTGTTTTTCTGACATGTTATTTAAATTGCTCTCCAACACTTGAACTTTTTGTAATTCTCTTTGATAAAGTAGGTTTTTCTGCCTTCTTAACTCAATCTGTCATTTCAGTTTGGTATAGATTTTGCATATGTGAATATGAAGTAACAGTAGAAGTACAAAGGCTTCATAAAGGTGCTCACTTTTAAGTACAAGCTTTACCTGATTTCCAATGATTTAGTCTTCCTGCAACAGGCTGTCTTTATTCTACTTCACAATTATAGGATATACTGAAAATCCAATGAACCCTGAGCAAGATTAACAAAGTTTTCTCACCAATGTTCGCATATACTGAGATTGGTCTAAATCAGGCGTTTCCAACCTTGTAGCTTGTCTGGGCCACAATGGAAAAAAGACATATATTTTTGGGCTGCACATAACTTAGCAATAGCAATAACCATTGAGAAAAAAGAACAGGATGGTCCAATGTAGTGTAGTAGGAGTAGGAGTAGTAGTAGGAGTATCAAATTGAAAATATTCAGTTTGTTATAACTTTACATAAACTTTTTTTCTGATAGTGTGATAAATGCTCACTCCTTTGGCTGCACTGATACTTGCTTTGGGTGGCCTGTGGGCTGTGGGTTGGACACCCATGGCCTAAATCATGTTGACTTGAGTTTATTCAAGTTCATTCATTGAGGCTCTTCCAAAATGATTTACAATGTGTTTAAAAGAAATAATTGGGAGTAGTTTGTCGTGAACTATTCAGTAATTTTACTATAGTAACACCAATCAATAAAAAGTAGCAAAGTTCCTCAAACATTGAATAACAGTTATTAGTATATGGAAAAATGATTTTGTGATCTCTGTGGACTGTGTAATGCCTGATAATGAATATTTATTTGGAAGACTGAGGAGGGTAACGCTTATTACATCCATGCCATTTAAAGGACTGCATGTGCCTCAGGAGTCATGCTAAATGGTTAGCATCTCAGGTAGCTCAGTCTTTGGTGTCTGGGTATGGCTTCGGTGAAATGAGGGTGCTTGAGCTTGGGACTAATGAGTGCCAACAGTGCTCTGTAACCTTAAACTCTGAGCATCCTTCAGTCACCACCAGTGCATAGGTGGGAGGTTATGTGTCACAGGTAGTAGGGGTCTTGGCTTAACTGCCAGTATCATAAGCCTTGAACAGACTTGTAAAAAATACTCAATCTCAAGATTTGCCACACACTGATAAAATGGATGGTTGTTGAGGCATAACAGTTACTAGTGTGCAACCTGTAGGGAACCCTTTGGATTTGAATACTATAAGGCTTACCTATTGGAGCCAAGTGGTGACAAAAAATTATGACTTCAGCAGGCACACAGCTAGAGGTAGGTGGCCATGTGAATGACTTACATCAAGCAGTTGCTATAGAGGTACACATTCCATATAATGCTACATTATATGACACTTATTTGCACCCAATGAAGCACTGAATGGAAAGACTTTCTCTGACCTAATTTTGCAACTCTCTCAATCATTCTTATTTGTGCAAGATTTTAATGCACAATGTGATTTACATCAACTTGCTCCAGTGGTTGACTTGTTGAAAGCTTCATTGTGTCAAAAGAGCTTTGTCTTCTAAACACTGGTAGTAGCATGCACTTTAGCACTGCAACATGGTCATTCTATACCATAGATCCCATTTTTTGCTCTCTTGCCCTTGCAGATGCACTTAGTGGAAAGCAGTAGATGACTTGCACCCTAGTGATCACATCCCCATCTGAATCTACTTTTCAGACAGAGCAGTGGGTGAAAAGAAGTTACTACATTCGATTCTCTGCAGAGAAAACTTGGTGCTGTACACTCAATTCACTGTTTTTGAACACCAGCTGAACTGAGTGTTGCATATTATGAACGTGATCCACCATGCAACTGATCAACTAACCCAAAGTCCTCAGGGTAACTTCAGAGGCCACAGGTCCCATGGTAGAACAATAAGTGTCGCTCTGCAATCAGGACCAGGTTCATGGCTTTGTGACAGTTCAAAACTTAACCATCTGCTGTGAACCTGACAGCCTTTCAGGTCATGAGGGCAAAGGCACAAAGGACAACTAAAGAGGGCAGGAAGAGATCTTGCCAAGTGTTTTTCAACTTGATAAATTGTTCCACTACATCTTCAAAAGTATGGCAAGTTGTGAGTAGAATATCTGGCAAACATACCAGGCCACTAAAAACAACTATACTAAAGAAGGGATGTTTCCAGTTTTCACCTGGAGCCATCCATCAGACTTGCAGTGGCTGAGTACTTGAGTACTTCAGTTTGATAACTGGCACTGAATACCAACATAGAAGTTTACACCACATCGAGCAGAGAAACAACTGGATTTTCCATTCCACAAACGCTAGTAATAAAACTGTCCATTTTCCATGTGGGAGCTGGATTGTGCATTGTCTAAGGTCAATGATCAAATATGGTACTGCACATGACAAAATATAAAAAAGAATGCAGTGGAAAGTGTCCCACCTCTTTTCAGTAAAAATTGGATGACTGAAGACTTCCTCACCCTGTGAAGAGAAGCAATTTTGGCATGCCTTCTGAATTCAGGAAAAGATCACACCTCTTCCAGCAGATACCATAGTGTGATTCTCACTAGCTGCATAGGAAAGACATTGGAATTTATGGTCAGCTGGCACTGACCTAGGTCTTAGACCACTTAGTTGCTTTCAGTATGGGTTCAGGAGGTATCGTTCAACCCTTAACAACCTCACCCTGTTAGAGCTAGATATGCAACAATATTTCTTATATAGACATTGCCTTATAGATATATTCCTTGACTTTGAAGGGGTCTATGACACTACTTGGATGCATAATGTTATTTGAAGGCAGGAGACGAGGCACTGGCAGAAGCAGAGCTGTGAGGATGGGTCATGAGACATGCTTGTGTAGTTCAGTCGGTGGAACACTTGCCTGCGAAAGGTTGAAGTCCCATGTTCTAGTCTTGGTCCAGCACACAGTTTTAATCTGCTAAGAAGTTTCATGTCAGTGAACTCCACTGCATAATTAAAGTTTCATTCTGGTATCATTGGGTAGTTCCACAAATCGCAATTTTTATCCTTTGTTTCATTATGTGCTTTTAGATACCACATTGGTGGTGCTACATCAGAGCAATGTGAGTGGGACAATAGTGTTCATCACAGATATGTTTGGGCATGACTCTGCTGTAGCAATCAACAACGTTACATCCAAAGTCAAATCTGCCACCCAATGTTCATTGTTTGTGGATGACTGCTGTTGTCTGCTCATTCTCTAACCTCGCATAAATTACTTGTCAGTTGCAATTGATGGAGAGAGTTGGAGGAGTGGGCTAATAGTATGGGTTTAAAATTCTCTCAGGGAAATGTGTGGGTGTTAACTGTAATTGTTCCTGATCTCGATAGATAATTAGGTAGATGATGTTAGTCTGTTTTCAGAGCACTGGGTTCATCCCATTTTTCACACTGATTAGCTAGTCATGGTACCCTGTTACAATATTTGGCTATAGTTCAGGAATAGTACTTGTATTTTGACACAGGATTTTACAAATTAACTGTCGACTGAGCCTAATGTATTTTATGCTCCTGTGTGATAGTCTGATTGTAAAATAGTGATAAAGGGGCAGAGTGAATCAGATTCTCAGTCAATATTTTTATTTTCAAATGTAATTAAAATTTGCTGAACAACATTCATCTCAAATTATTTTAGTAGGGTTGAACAACACCAATAATTCCTATTCTGTATCATTACTGGTGATGAGAAATGGTATCTTTATATTAAAATAAGGAAAGGAAAGGAATGTTTGAGCCCAAACAAAGCAGCAACTCCCCATACAAAGACTTGTGCATGTCCACAGAAGGTAACATTATGCACTTGGTGAAACAGCGATGGTGTGGTGTACTACGAATAGCCGTTGATCTTGTGCCCTTAGATTTCCACCTTTTTTGCTCTCTATCAAACAGCCATCATGGAACTTCCTTTCTGGATGAAAATGCGCTCCAAGAACTTCTTGGTGAGTTCTTCACTTCAGAATCACACGATTTCTGCAGCTGTAAATTCAACAAGCTTCCCCAACATCGGTAGACTGTTGTAAACAGTGAAGGAGGAGACATTAATGATGACTAAAGTCTTTGTATGCGTATGTTTTGTGTTTATTAAACTTATGGAAAAACAAGATATGGTTCCTTGTACAACCACAACTGAGAGGCATGATAATTAATTTAGAGAGATCTGCTTCCATTGTTTTAGTTATAAACTATTAGTACAATTGAAGTTGATCTCTCTAAATTCATTATTAAGGAAAAAATATTATGAACTTGTGCACCAACCCAATACATTTGAAGAACAGTATAAACAGCGATGCCATCAAATATGTCAGTTGGTAAAATATTATGAGCAATTTTGTATGCCTCTTTGTGAATTGAGAAGTTACATAAACAAGGCAAAACTACAGTTATATTTCCCAAGGAAATGCTGCTCTACCGTATGGCATAATGATGATGGACATCCTCCTTTGTAAAGTATACTGGAAGAAAATCGGTCTCCCATTTGGATCTCTGGCTGGGAGACTATTAAGAAGGACTTCATCAACCGAAAAAAATTGTGTTCTACAGCCTGAAGTGTGGAATGTCAGACCTATTAATCCATTAGGTGATACAAATAAAATAGAAATAAACATTCCACATGGGAAAAATATATTAAAAACAAAGATTCCATGACTTACCAAATGGGAAAGCGCTGGTAGATAGGCACAATAAAAAAACACACAAACACACACACAAAATTTCAAGCTTTCGCAACCCACGATTGCTTCGTCAGGAAAGAGGGAAGGAGAGGGAAAGATGAAAGGATGTGGGTTTTAAGGGAGAGGGTAAGGAGTCATTCCAATCCCGGGAGCAGAAAGACTTACCTTAGGGGGAAAAAAGGACAGGTATACACTCGCGCACACACACACATATCCATCCACACATATACAGACACAAGCAGACATATTTAAAGGCCTTTAAATATGTCTGCTTGTGTCTGTATATCTTTGTTTTTAATCCATTAGGTGAGTTAGATAACATGAAAAGAGAAACAGACTAGTTGAAGGTAGTGAAGTGCAGTGGCAGGAAAAACAGGGTATCTGGTCGAGTGAGTACAGGGTTATTAACATAAAATAAAATTGGTATACTGTAGGAGTAAGTGTAATAACAAACAAGAGACCAGAAATACAGCTAAACAGCTGTGAACAGCATAGTGATGGATCATCACAGTGACGGTTCACCATAGCCAAGTAAATGAAAAAAGTAACAATGCGCCACAGTGGTACAAGAATAGAGGCTTATCATTTCTGCAGATATTGGAAAAATGAATGATGACATTAAAGAAATTATTCCATATGTTAAGTCTAATTGTGATGGGATAACAGTAATCAATAGAAGGAAAAAGAAGATAAGCAGAATATGGATTGGGGAGAAGAAATGAAGTGGGGGAGCCACATGATATAATTTTGCACAGACCACAATTTAATCATTGTATGCATTTGGTTTAATAATCATGAAAGAAAGTTGTGTATGTGGAAGAGACCAGGAGACAGCAAAAGGTTTTAGATAAACTGGGTAATGGTAAACAGATTTTGACCCCAAGTTTCAAACTTCAGCACATTTCTAGGAGCAGACATGGACTCTGGCTGTAATTTATTAGTATGAAATGCAGACTAAAGAAACTAAGGAGATATTTGGAAAAGGAATAAAAGTTCGGAGAGAAGAAATAAAAACCTCAAGTTTCACCAAAAACATTATAGTTCAATTAAAGATGACAAAGGAACTGGAGGATCAGTTTAGTGGAATACATAGTGTCTTGAAAAGAGGTTATAAGATGAGTATCAATAAAAGTAAAATAAGGGTAATAGAATGCAATCAAATTAAATCAGGTGAGTCTGGGGGAATCAGCTTAAGAAATGAGATGTTGAAACCAGCAGACAAGTTTCGCTATTGTGCAGTGAAAGTAACATGATAATGGAAGTAAAGATGATTAAAATATAGACTGTAAATAAGAAGAAAATCTTTTCTGAAAATGAGAAATATGTTAATGTTATATATAATTTAATTGTTAGGAAGTCTTTGCAGGATGTGTTTGTCTGGAATGTAGCCTCTTTCAAAAGCAAAATATGGACTATCTATGGATAAGAAGGCGATAGAAGCTTTCAAAAACTAGTGTTACAGGAGAATCTTTGATTAAATTGATGGATAGAATAGGCAATGAAAATATACTGAACTGAGTAGGGGAGAAAAGCAATTTATGTCAGAATTTGAATAAAACAAGAAAGAGATTGGTACACACATCCTGAAGCATCAAGGAATAATTAATTTGGTAAGGGAGGGAAGTATGGGGGACTAAAAACTGTATAGGAAGACCAAGACGAGTATACAGTAAGCAGTTGCAAATGGATGTAAGTTGCAGTAATTATGTATAGACGAAGATTTTCTCAGAATAGACTTGTTTGAAGAGCTGCATTTAACCAATAGTTGCACTGAAAACAACAAGATGTTACGTATAAGAGGCAAGGCATATATTGCAATTGCATAGACAGAAAATCTACAAACTAAGAAAGAGCAGAGACATGTGCACGTGAAATAGATGGGGCACTCTACCCTTTGGAATAAAAGCAGAAAATGTTGGCAGAAATTACATTAGTAATGACTGAAGTAGAGGAGAATCCCACAAACCTCAGTAAACATGTGTCAGCAGTATATGGTGTGAGAGAAGTTAACTATAGTATGATCAAGAATTGTCACTGTTTTTGATGTTAAGGTCATTTAAAAACAGTTGAGACAACTGAAAATAAGAGTACAAGACCTGGATCTTACATGGCTACAAGATGTATGGTATGAAAGACAACTCTACAGTCTCATATTGTGGTTTAGAGTTGAGTTTGCCGTAGTCTTGGAATAGTTCATACACTGATCAGCTAGAACATAATGACCACCTATCTACAAGGGCAGTCTGAAAAGTTCTCGGAACAGAATACAAAAAAAGTACTTACATCACTGAAACTTTTTTATTTTTCAATGTAGTCTCCCTGTAGATTGATGCACTTGGTACAACAGTGTTCCAGTGCCTTGATCCCATCTTGAAAATGAGTTTCCTCCGGGCCTGCAAAATAGTTGTCAACTCCGGCTATCAGTTCTTAATTTGAAGTGTATCTTCATCCACAAAGAAAAATTTTCAGCGTCAATAAAATTCTTCAGGGTATCAGACCGCATCGTCATAATTTAAAATGCGCCAATGTTTCGGCCAGCGTTGCAGCTAGCCTTCATCAGGGCCTTACGTTAAACTGCTAAATGAAACACACTTGGTTCCTTAAATAGCTGCACGAGAAAACCGTGTCGTTACTTGATTGGCTGTAAAAGGAGGAGGAGGAGGGTGAAAGGTATGCTTTATTGGTGTTTCCTTTATTAACTGTCATTGGCTGAAATAGCTGTTTTCTATTGGTCTTTATATTAATCCACCCCATTGGAGGAGACGGACGAATAGCGAACAGGTGATGGCTGTGACGTCACACTGTTTACATGCTGTCCAGAAGCCAGCTGCGGCATGCCATTGCTTTGTGTGCTCGCGACCACTACTGCGGCTCTCCGCGTGTCTGCATGGGCCGCCATGGCTCTGCCGCCACTCCGTAGCCCTGCTATTGCAGGCAGCCAGGACCTCGGAAGCTTGTACCTGTCCTCTCTATTCATGTTGGCGGGTCTTTTGGCTATTTCTATCGCCTCTCTAATCTTTCTTTTGAAAGTGAGAGGCTGTTTCGCCAGGACGTGGGCTTCTTGAAAAAATATTGGTTTCCCGCACTCGTCTCGGTGTTCCGCCACTGCTGACTTAGTGTGTTGTTTCAGGCAGATATATCTTTCGTGTTCCGAGAGCCTTGTGCTAATCGGACGTCCTGTCTCACCTATGTAGACTAATCCACATGCACAACCAATTTCATACACGCCAGCTGTGTGTAGTTTGTCAACTGCATCCTTGGTAGAACCGAGCATGTCTGATATTTTGTTTCTGCTTCGGAAAATTGGTTTGATGTCGGCTTTTTGTAGAATTTTGCCAATACGTTCGGTGACCCCTTGTACATATGGTAACACAGCAATGCTCTGTGCCTCCTTCTCCTCTTCCCTATTAGTCTTCTCCCTTGTCGACATGGTGCTGTCTATCGTCTGCTTCCCATAGCCATTAGTTCCGAAGATGGACCTGAGGCGTTCAAGTTCTGTCTTCAGATGTTCTTCATCGCTTATCCTGTATGCTCTCTTCGTTAGCGTGTGCAGGGCGGACTTCTTCTGCGTGGGGTGATGGTGGGAGGAGGCGTGAAGGTACCTGTCCGTACTGGTTGGTTTCCTGTACACTTTGTGGCCAAGTTTACCATCAGGTTTTCGATAAACTTCCACGTCGAGAAAAGGCAGCACCCCATTCTTCTCTGTTTCCATTGAAAACTGAATTTTCCTATGCTGTTGGTTAAGGTGCTTGTGGAAGTTCTGTAACTCCTCTTCTCCATGGGGCCAAATGACGAAAGTATCATCGACATAGCGAAGCCAACAATTTGGACGTAATGGTGCGGACTGGAGGGCTGTTTCCTCAAATCCTCCATGAAGATTTCTGCTGCGATAGGCGATAGGGGTGAGCCCATAGCTACACCGTCAGTTTGTTCATAAAATTGACTTCTCTACTTGAAATAGGTGGTCGTCAGACAGTGGCGCACAAGCTCACATATATCAGGTGCCATGCGTTCTTCTAGGATGTTCACAGTATCTGACACTGGGACATTCGTGAATAGGGATTTGATGTTGAAACTAACCATCTGATCTTGGTCCGTAACACGCATTTCCTTTAGGAGAGACACGAAGTGAGTGGAATCCTTAACGTAGGACTCGGTTTGATGCACTAGGTGTCGGAGCCTAGGTGCCAGTTCTTTCGCTAGGTAGTAGGTCGGCGAATTTATACTGTTTACTATGGGCCTTAAGGGGAAGTCGGTTTTGTGTACCTTCGGTACACCATATATCCTTGGTGCCTGTGTCACTTGCGGGATGAATCTTCTGGCCTTGTCGAAGTTGATTCTAGAGTGCTTGAGCAGTGCCTGCGTCGTTTTGATTACCTTGGCCGTCGGATCTCCCTGAAGTTTCTTGTAGATAGGTTCTGCGAGAATATGTTCCATTCATTTGTTGAAATCAGTTGTGTCCAAGACTACAGTGGCGTTGCCCTTATCTGCCTGTACCACTACTAAGTGGGGGTTGTCCCTGAGTTCCTTGATGGCATGGTATTCCTCAGTGTTGATGTTTTGCTTCGGTGGCTTTGCTTTATTCAGAACTCTGACCGTTTCCTGCCGAATCTTCTCCGCCTCGGCCTGTGGCAGATGACGTACCGAAGCCTCTACGGATTCTATGATATCTTCTTTTGGAACTCGCTTAGGTGCGACTGCGAAATTCATCCCCTTGGCCAGAATTGCTGTGGTTGCTTCGCTCAAGGTGTGGCTGGAGAAGAGATAGAAGACTGATGGAGCCACATCAGGTGAAGCAAGGCGGGTGTGGTAACAATTCATACCTTAGTTTATGTAATTTTGCCATGTCCATTCTCATGCATAAAGAGTCGGGGCATGCATCTTGCAGATAATTTTTTCATTTCTAATTCTTCAGTTAAAATGTGATATATCCTTTCAGATGACATCTGGCATGCGTGAGCAATTTCATGCACTTTCAATCAGTGATCCTCCATTACCATTTTGTGCACTTTTGCAATGATTTCTGGAATAGTGACATGTCTTGTCCTACCACTGTGTAAATCATCATCTAAGGTCTCCCAACACATTTAAATTCATTTGTCCACTTGGCAACAGTTGAATATGAAGGAGCAGTGTCCCTCAGTGTATTCTGGAAATTGACATGAATGTCCTTTGCTTTCATACCTTTCTTTATAAAGTACAGGGTTATTACAAATGATTGAAGCGATTTCACTGCTCTACAATAACTTTATTATTTGAGATATTTTCACAATGCTTTGCACACACATACAAAAACTCAAAAAGTTTTTTTAGGCATTCACAATTGTTTGATATGTGCCCCTTTAGTGATTCAGCAGACATCAAGCTGATAATCAAGTTCCTCCCACACTCAGCGCAGCATGTCCCCATCAATGAGTTCGAAAGCATCGTTGATGCGAGCTCGCATTTCTGGCACGTTTCTTGGCAGAGGAGGTTTAAACACTGAATCTTTCACATAACCCCACAGAAAGAAATTGCATGGGGTTAAGTTGGGAGAGCGTGGAGGCCATGACATGAATTGCTGATCATGATCTCCACCACGACCGATCCATCGGTTTTCCAATCTCTTGTTTAAGAAATGCCGTACATCATGATGGAAGTGCGGTGGAGCACCATCCTGTTGACCGTCGGCTGTGGTACGTTTAGCTCCCTGCTTGCTTTATTTGTCAACTTCCGCGGGCTACGCGTGAAACTTGCCCGCACGCGTTCAACTGTTTCTTCGCTCACTGCGGGCCAATCCGTTGATTTCCCCTTACAGAGGCATCCAGAAGCTTTAAACTGTGCATACCATCGCTGAATGGAGTTATCAGTTGGTGGATCTTTGTTGAACTTCGTCCTGAAGTGTCGTTGCACTGTTATGACTGACTGATGTGAGTGCATTTCAAGCACGACATACGATTTCTCGGCTCCTGTCGCCATTTTGTCTCACTGCGCTCTCGAGCGCTCTGGCGGCAGAAACCTGAAGTGTGGCTTCAGCTGAACAAAACTTTATGAGTTTTTCTACGTGTCTGTAGTGTGTCGTGACCATACGTCAATGAATGGAGCTACAGTGAATTTATGATATCGCTTCAATCATTTGTAATAGCCCTGTACTTAATCACTGCTCGAATCTCGATTTTTTCCATCTTCGCAAATCACTACGTGGGAACAAGAAGAGTGCCATGTCACCACCACAGTTCCCTTCCAAGAGCACTGATGTGGCACAAGTTTACAGGCAACAGTCCAATGAATATCACATGAACAGCTCGTTGCACTAGTGCTGACCTCTTGTGGTGATTGCGAGAACTATTCAAACCACCCTTGTAATAGCTGGTATGTCCACCTTTGGCATGGAAAATGGCATGGAAGCAGTGAGGCCCTGATAGGTCACTGGAGGGAGTTGGTACCACACCTGTACACACAAGTCACATAGTTTCTGTAAATTCTGGGGAGCAGGGCGATGTGCTCTGACGCCACATTCAAACACATCCCAGATCATCAACTGAAACTCACCACTGTGTTCCACAAATCACTCCATCACACTCCTAGCTTTGTGAAATGATGTATTTTCTTGTTGAAAAGTGCCACTGCTGTCAGGTAACATGATCGTCATGAAGGGTTGTACGTGGTCTGCAAGCAGTGTACGCTATTCCTTGGTCATCGCGGTGCCTCACACGAGCTCCACTGGGCCAATGGATGTTCATGTGAATGTTCCCTAGAGCTTACTGGAGCTGCTGTCAGCTTGTCTCCATCCCACTGTACAGGTGTCAAGGAGCTGTTTCCCTGGAAGACAGCCGGCCGCTGTGGCTGAATGGTTCTAGGCACTTCCGTCTGGAACCGCGCGACTGCTACGGTCACAGATTTGAATCCTGCCTCGGGCATGGATGTGTGTGAGGTTAGTTAGGTTTAAGTAGTTCTAAGTTCTAGGGGACAGATGACCTCAGATGTTAAGTCCCAGAGTGCTCTAAGCCATTTGAACCATTTTGAACCTGGAAGACAACAGATTTGCACCCTCCCATCGGCATGAAGAAGAAGGTATTAGGATTCATCAGACCTTGCAACACTCAGCCAATATGCCATCACCCAGCACCAATGATCATATGCCCAAGTCGTAGATGCTGATGTCGTGGTGTTAACATTGACACATGAATAGGTCTTCAGCTGCAGAGGCCCATCATTATGAGTGTTCAGTGCACTGTGTGTTCAGACACACTTGTAATCTGACCCGTATTAAAGTCTGATGTAACTTCCGCTACAGTTCACCGCTTGTCCTTTTTTACTAGTCTGCCTAACCCGTAACATCTGACACCTGTACTGGGAGGTGACCACCCAACCCCTGCAAGTTGTGCAGCTTCTGAAATGCTCGTGCTGAATGTCTGGGCCATCAAAAAGTGCCCTCGCTCAAACTCAGGTAGATTGTGGGCCTTCTACACATGGGCAGCACACTCACAGACACTACATGCAACGTGCATGTGTCTGACTAGCAGCCATTCCTCACCAGGTGACGCTGCTATTGCCTGGATGGGTTTATATCGATAGTAGGTTGGTAGGTATAATGTTCTGGCTGAACAGATATCAAGGTTTTTTTGATAAAACTTATTGTTGGGTTTCACAATGAACTAAATAATGGATTATTGATAGACCTTGGGCTGCTGTAGTGGAACAACATAAAAAAGGTGGAGAGACAAATGACTTCCTCACTTTGTGGAGATCGACAAGCTTCTCGGAGCTGCATCAAGGAAGAATCCTGTGGCAATGATGCCTAACCAACCACAGAATTGCTGTTATATAATATAAATGTAATGATAACCATAGTGTTAGGATTATGCAGATATAATAAATTATTGGAGAAGTAGCCACAAGTGAAATACGAGTAACTTGGAAGAAGTTATCAATGTTTGGGGTCGTGTATCAAAATTGTGTTGAATAGAACTGGAAAAAAAAGTTACAGTAAAAGAAAATGTAACATGGTATATTTGGGTCAGATGAGAACCACATAATCTGGCACAAAAACAACCCAGATAAAGGGCAAACATTAAAACCCAACTTTGGAGTAAATACATTCATCAGATTGTAATTCACACAATTCAGAAAATAAGGAGGCAGAACTATCACACATTCAGTTTGACAACTCACTCATCCAAGTTGCTGACCAGAGTAATATATAAAAAACTGGAAATTAAAATTGAGGGTACGTTAGTCATCTAACAGGAAAGGTGAAGTTCTGCTTTATAGTGGAAGCAAAACTTTAAGAAAAATCAAGATATTTTCATAGGGTTTTTCAAGCTAAATATGTCATTCAACATTGTAAAGTGGCACAAGGTGTTTGAAATCATCACAAAACTAGCTATAAGCTACATGGAAAGACAGGTAAAGTACAATGTGTACAAGAACCAAGATATTCTTATAAAAAAGGAGTTCTTGGATTAGAATCGGTGTAAAGCAGGCAAGCAGTCTCTCTCTCTCTCTCTCTCTTCTACTGTTCAACCTGTATATCTCAGAAAAAACACAGTTCTTTGAGAAAGAAATTTCTAAGAATTATAGTGCTACCTCACAGCTTACTATAAAAGTGGGCCAGGGTGCAGCAGTCAGTCATATGAAATCACAATGATGCCATCAAGGAAAGTTGACCATGTTTCAGTTAGTGCCGGAACATGGTACATAAACAGTCTGATATTCCTCAACGAAGGAAACAGTTGTTGGACTCCATCCATTGAGATTGCTCTGGCTTGAGGAATTGAGACGATAGGATGACTGTAGCCATGCCACCGCGTCATTCACATAGAGCTGCCTGCAAGAGCTGTGTGGAAGGTCACTTCCTGACACTTATACATCATCAATAAATGTATTGGATGAGTGGGTCTGGAGATGGATTTTTGGAGTCCATCTAATGCTGCCGCATCCTCAGCTCCTGCTCTGCACTCTAATGCACAGCTGCTGCCAACATTTAGTCCCCAACCATCACCTGCATGGTTGATGTCAGTTGACAATCTTAATTATACCTACAGCCACATGGGATGTTATAATCTGGTGTCAGAAGTGGCAAGAAGCATCAGGTCTGGAGCTCCTGTGGAGATCAGCAGCAGCAGTATTTGCGGCACTGTCACAGTGCAATGGATGTGCTTGTGTATTGCACTTCCCTTGGTTTTTTGGCACAGTCTAAATTGATTACAGAAATTAAGAAAGAATGCAGGCACTGCAGCAGAGCAGGCAGTTTTGTAGTCATAATTTAACTTTTACTTAATGAGGTAGCAAGTCAGAAAGAAAGTGAGAAAGTAGAAGTTCCAGTTAGTACTGCTCCAAAAGCCTTACAGCTGGAGTGTTAACCTAGTTATCCTGTTCTCTATAATGCCTCAGGAAAATGCAATGTTTTTTGAGAATCCACAAGTGACAACTACTTTGTGAAAATGGAATGAAGGTTGTTCATTTATCAGGTGCCATGAAAAACTGAGGGAAGCAGGCACCTTTGACAATTATGGGTAGGTTATTGGAATGCTATCAATTCGAGAACATGAGTTGGTAGTACAGTTCTACCAAGAATAGAATAAGGTCTTGAGGCAATCATGGATTACATATGGGGAGTAAATGCTTAGCTCTGTGAACTCGCAAATACGGAAGTGAGAATGACACTACTAGCCATGAAGCAGAGCAGCAAGCATTTGATGGCTTTCTGATTTGATTGCCAGCAGAGTACTGCTCTAAGTAAGGGCAGAATCCCTACAGACTTCATCATTTGCGAAGACTGAGTCTTACTCAAAGCCTAGGAAAAGGAGGAATGTTTTCCATGTAAAGGCAAAATACTACAGTTACAGATGAATGGGACACACTCCCCACTGCAATAGCTGTAGGAGACATGGCATGCTAAACAACAGTATGGGGGACATTTCCAGAGGCAGAGTGAAATGGATGTGAATGTGAAACAGATGTGAATGGCCCATGGATTGAGGTTGTTAAGATGGGATGGTGTCAGTCTGGCCACTGGATAGCACTCGCAATAAATATAACTACTACGGTGCTTGGTGGAAGTGGCAGAATTTTGTGTGGTGGGTGAAGGGTGAGGAATCAACTGTTTCTTAGATATATGTTCACAGATATCAATAATTACTACTCATTTGTTGTTTGGATCTGGCAATATGGGCCTACTCAAGTACAAGACATGTGGAGTGGGTGGAAGTAAAATAAACACTGGGCTGCACATTGGCAGATGTTTAGATTACCAGTAATAGCTTCCAGGCATTGGCAGAAGTACTTTCCTGTGTGAGGAGTGGTTATGACACCATTCTCAAAGTGTATTTCATAGTACTATAATAGGACAGCTCATCATCTTAAGTTTCACTCTATCGACAGCAGTTACATCTAGGCACTTGGGGACCCAGCTAAACTATGAGCTTGTTTCTTTTAGCTCCCCACAAAAGATCCTGTAAAAAATGGGAAGATATTCTGCATGGTTGTTGGCACCAAACTGCTAGCACATGTATTATTTGTTGCAAACGCAGAAAATGAGGAACTGAACACAAGGAAATGTTTTGTGCGATGAAGTACACTTTGTGTGATTCCAGCTTTACGAGGCCTGGGGAGTTGGCAATTCTGGTGAGGAGGACGTAAAGCTATCACATGGCCTCATTAACAGTTAGATCTAGTAGAAGTGGACTCACATTCCACAATGGAACTGCAGCTGCTCGTTTGTTAAAATTCTAAGAGATCATACACATTCAGGGGCAAACGCTAAAGCAAATATACAATTCGATGAAGACCTTTGATTCCTATCAGCTGAGGAATAGGGCAAAGCCTGACACTGGAAGAAGCATGCACTTAAAAGGAAGTGGGGGAAGGAACCAGATGGCGCAGGCTATGAAACACTCACTGAAGTGGAGAATGTTGTGTTGGGCAGTGTGCTCAGCAACTGGGTGGTCCAGCTGTCTATTGTCCATAGTTTGTCAATGGCCATTCATGTAGACAGACAGCTTGTTGGTTGTCATGCCCACATAGAATGCAGCACAGTGGCAGAATACCACTGTGGAAGGGGTGGGAAGGATAGACATCCTCCCACCACTGCCTACTCCTGCCCGGCCACAAACATCACCTATCCCCTCAAGGCAGGACTATCTGCAAAAACAATCATGTGATCTACAAACTAAGTTGCAACCACTGTGCTGTGTTCTAAGTGGGCATGCCAACCAACAAGCTGTCGGCGTGAATGGCCACTGACACACTATGGGCAATAGACAGCTGGACCACCCAGGTGCTGAGCACGCTATCCAACACAACGTTCTTCACTTCCAATGACTGCTTCACAGCCTTTGCCATCTGGATCCTTTCTACCAACACCAGCTTTTCTGAACTGTGCAGATGGGAACACTCCACAATATACCACTACATTCCTGTAACCTGACTGGCCTCTACCTTCATTAATCGCTGTATTTCACCACCCTATCCCCTTACCCGCTCCCAATCTAGCACTACACTGCCTTCTATTCTAACAATGCACCCACAGAGCTTTTACTTCTCCCCCCCCCCCCCCCCCCCCCGGCATCTAACCTCCAGACTGTACATACCTGCCCTAACCTGTCCTCACCACATGCCATTACACTGCTGTCCTTCCCTGTCCCCACTCCAACCTCCTCCTTACCTCCATCACCCAGATTGCTGCTCAGGTTATGCACAGCTTCTTGCAGTCCAGTGTGAGTTGTGTGTGTATGTGTTTTCTACTTCACAAGAAGGCCTTTTGGCCAAAAGCTCCCTTTGTTTAGCAACCTTTCTGTTGTGCCTGTCTGCAACTCAACATCTCCACTATATGGTGAGTAGCAATCTATCCTTTCATAATATTGTTATTATTGCATCACAGATTTTTCATTGTTTAAAAAATTTTTAGTTGATTTCATTACCAAATGATACATTCAAAAATGTACTGATTACATGTCATTAGACATTAAGGAGCAGTTAATAGAAAGGATATACATGTCACATATTTATTCACTGTAATTGGATGAATACATGAAGATATGCTCATGTCATACGCACTATACAAGAAGTGGTCTTTGGAACATTGATGATGACTGACAGCCATTCAAAATTAGACTGAAATAAATTTGCTGAATGCAAAGAACTTGGTGTCTGCTATATTAGGTACAGATGTTCTACATGTTGGTGCCATGTGAAAATTCGTGTCGAACTGGGACCTGGACCCAGATTTGTCGCTGTCATGAGCGGTAAGCAGGAAATCCGATTTCGAGTCCCAGTCCATCACAAAGTTTCATGTCATCAACAGGTAGAACATCTGTACCTAATACAGCTGACACAAAGTTATTAGCAGTCAGCAAATTTATTTCGATTTGGTTTTATTATTGTTCATGTAACTGAATGGTCCATATATTTCTGTATTGGCATAGAAGCAACAAGACCATAGTTGGTAAGTGTACTGGACTGAGGGGTGCGTGTGTATGTGTACATACACACACACACACACACACACACACACACACACACACACACTGTTGATTTGACATCGACTTTATAAAGGTAGAAGCTTCAGTAGCTAGAGAACATAAAAATTTAGATAAACATTAAATAAGTGGTACTTCACATTGTCACTTCTGATTTAAATTGAAAACTATTTCAACAGTTTAATAATTACAGCAATACAAAGTCTGTTGGCCATCAAAGTCCAAGAACTAAAACATTTCTTTTTGCTGAGAGCCAATTTAGCTATTTCCTCCAATGTGACTTCTAAATCTTGGTTAAGTTTCACATATATTTTTATATTTAAACACGACACCTTTGTCTCCAAAGAGAAGTTAGAGTATTTGAAGTGGGACATAGAAATGAAGCTATGATAAGGTAATTAGAACCCCAGGAATGACAAGTCTGAAACAGAAACTATGATTTTTTTACACTCTCCTGAATTCACTTTCATCTACAAAACTAGCAATCTTAACAACACATGTTACTAGGCATCATGCAATGAATTTGTACAGTTTATGACAAAATATTCAGTACACTGGGTCAGAAAATATTGTTATTAGAGATCTGCTTTCTGTTGACATGATGGAAATGCAAGATTTGATATCTGCAGCACACGAGAGTTTGGCAAAATTATCTAAGATAGAGCTGTAAAACATAGGTTTGAGGAGTAAAATAACGTGAATTGTTGGATTTTTTAATATGGGAACTGTCACTCTTTAGCAAAGAAACAACTGAAAGTTATGACATCACTTGTGTGAAAATGCATTTTCTGGTCTGGTTTATGTGAAAAGTAAATAACGGACAAGATTAAAAATGATGAACATAATTTCAGGTTACACTTGTAAGGAATTCAAACTGACCGTAGTAAGCTTGTTAATGAGATACAAGATATTATTTATCAATTTTTTTACCTGTAATACATGCAATCACCACCAACAACTTAACAATTTATTATACAGCTATATAAGATGCAATGCTGTGTTGGATCAATAATTACAATCTCTGTTTTATTAAGGTGTAAAAACGGAACAATTGTACCAAGGGTGATAGTTCTGGTTGTCTAGAATTACTAATCTTTTTTGTTGGTAGGACAAGGACATTGTACATTCAGCAGCCACCTTTTTCCTGTCTGCAAGCCAACTAGAGTGAATTATATCCCACGTTGAATTAATAAATTTAAAAAACATTTGGAGCATTTATGAAGAACATTATCGGCATTATTTTTTTAGCAGGATGTTTTTTCTCCTGTGACTAAGTAAACCCAATAACAACCTTTTTGAATATTAAGATACATGTCTGGCATTTTGTAAATTCGTTTGCCAGTTCTTAGTCATTTAATGTGTAGTTAGGTAAATGCAAAACAAAGACGACATTAACAAATAAGTGTTTATTTCATTTGTTTTCCAAAATTAATTACAAAAATATAAATACACAGATAGTCATAAATATAAATTTCATCACAGTGTAAACAGCTTTATGTACATATTCAATGACAACAACAAAATTATTTTAAAATCTTTGTACATAATTACCACCATATTACACTCTGTCTCTTATATTTATCAGTGATAAAAATTTATCTCAGTGTTACATTTTTGTACCAAGACACATAGTAGCCCTGCATGAGACACACAGAGTTTAGTTATTACATTACATTTCCACACAGGAACACCAGTGAATACACCAATACACATAAGAACCAGCAGTATTACATTTTCTCCTGTGTAAGGAAAGTAAACAGGTTTTGTTCTCTCATTCCCAAGGAGAATAAAATGTTCTCATTTTTTTAATAATGTTTGCCGACGATCATATGCTAGAAAAGTCTACATCCAGATAAATTACAACAATATATACAGTGTACAACACTTAGATATACCTAAATCACTCATCCTCAAAATGTACGTTGTGTTACAGGTCATATTAGGCTTCTGCTTCCTTTGAAATAGGAACAAAATCACTGTGCTATTCGAACAAACAAAGTGTGACACAATGTATAATGAATTCTGTGGACTGTTATACACTTAGAAGACTCCATTTGAATCTTAAAGTGAATGTTATTGGGAGAGGGGAGAGGGAGAGGGAGTGCAAAATGTGTGCAAAAGAATGTATTACACAGTTAACAGACCATATAAATGGAAATAATTTTTGCATAACTCTATCCTTCTTCAATAAAATTATTTTTAATCCACTTTGTAAATCTCACAGACAAAAATGCAAACTGACAAAATTCACACATTTTTTATGCAAACAAAAGCTTTGTATTAAATGGTTCTGTGTCACTGTTGTTCTGCATGAACAGACTATAATTAGCGAACTACTTTGCTGCATTTTATTTTTAATGGTGTAAAAAGATGATGCACAATGGAACCTTCTTCACACTTTAACTGTGTCTAATTGGTCTAGTATAAGTAGTGACTATGTTATAGACCTCCAAAATAATATAAAAATTGTGGGTCAGTGCAAGGTAGAGGGAAAATACTGTAATTCTACTTGGTAATACTGTGATCCACTCATGTGTAGTGCATCATTCATAAAATGAATACATATTTTGCTTCTAAATGATATCTTATCACTCAAGGCTAAATCAAGTGCCACATAATTACTGATGATCACATTCATTATAACTTCAATTCTTTCCACCATTCTCAACAATTTGTGGCTTGCTTATTGCTGTCCTTGTGCCACTTCAATAGTCTCCAAGCTTTTGTAGTTTTGAATCCTTACTCCAGGTGACAAAACTATATGATTCAGCATCCACAGTTGGTTCTGTAAAAGAAATAACAATAAAAAATACAAAATCACCATTTATCAAAAATAAAATGAATGGTACACGATTAAAACATACAACCAGCACAATATTTTGACAAGTGGTATGTAAAGCCATGCCTCAATATACATTTAACTTGAATACCAATCACAGCCCGACTTTGAGAAATCAGCAGCGTGCACTGAAAGTTACTTCAGTTTTGTGTCTGATAAATTATGAAACATTAACCTGATGGTACTTTACCACCACGTAATCATATTTATAACTACAGCATCACTACTTCTAAATGTTATGTTACTAAGACAAGTGCTCTCTCATTATCCTCGCACTCTTCTGTATTAGAACAATATGATTCATGTTAGTTTACCATTGTTAATGGTTACTAAGCTCCATGTATATGAATTGAATTACTTAAAGAAATAAAAAAACAAGGCACTTTTTAAATAGGTCATCATGCCAAGCCATGTTTTGGGCTTTCACCTATCTTCATCGGAGAAATAAATTTATACATTCATCAATACAACTTTTTACCAACTGCATTCTGAATTCTGCAGCTGCCTTTTATTCTGTAATTTGTGACTCCTTTCACTGACTTTATATGCAGAATGCAAACACTTTTAGGCTCAGGGCATTAGTGATCTTAATGGTAGATACTGCTCACATGGGGAAAAAAAGCCATGTACATTTATGCACATCCCTTATATTACACACACTTGCTTACCATGTATCAGTGCTATGAAAATGAACAAATATATATTTAAATAATTTTGAAACTTCCTGCCAGATTAAAACTGTGTGCCGGGCCAAGACATGAACCCAGGACCTTTGCCTTTCGCGGGCAAGTGCTCTACCAAGTGAGATTCCCAAGCACGACTCATGGCCCATCCTCACAGCTTTACTTCTGCCAGTGAGCTGTGAGGACGGGCGGTGAGTCGTGCTTGCGTAGCTCAGTTGGTAGAGCACTTGCCCGCGAAACGCAAAGGTCCCCGAGTTCGAGTCTCGGCCCAGCGCACAGTTTTAATCTGCCAGGAAGTTTCATATCAGTGCACACTCCGCTGCAGAGTGAAAATCTCATTCTTAAATAATTTTGTTTCACTGAATGTTGGGTGAAACCACAGATGTGAAGTTAATGATATAAACTAAGGTGTGAAAATTCAAGTTCCAACACAAAAAGTGATAAATATGAAAGCTAGTTCTGTCATGTGTGACTGTGTAAGAGCTCTCAACAAAGAGAGGTGTACTGAACATTGGAGTGTACTGGGTTTGAGTTGTTTAGTTGAACCACAGTAACATTCTCTGTTTAAAGAAACTATGTGGTGACGGCAACAACCAGTTCTGCATGCTCTGAAATGTGAAAAACATCATAGAGGAACTGGCACTACCACGTAATTCACTGGATTAACATGTTTTGCTATAGTATGAACAGTGTAGACCAATTTAAGTGATTAATAAGATTACAACAATTACTTTATTAAATTCAATGAAAATATATTTGAGAAAGAGTGTTCTAACCCACTGTGAACTACTAAAAGGAATGATTCAACTCACTGCAAAATCGGAGGATGTGTAGAACAGTGGAACCATAATATGTGATTAAGACTGCACAGAGATAGGTGCATGTAGGACCAGCAGCTCAGTCTTTTGTGTGACTGTACAGGTCAGTGTTATGCCCCACATAAACAGTGAAGAGCCGTCAAACCACGTGGAAATATGTGAGCAAGTGTCGGAATTACTAGTCAATGTCAAAGTGCACAATATCAACATGAGAGCGAGTTTGAACAGGGCAGAACGATTGGTCTCCAGGAAACAGGTTTTTCATTAATGGGACACTGCAGCTCCTATAGGGCATACTACTACAACAGTGATGTGTTTCTGGAACTGGAAGACAGTCCTACACATCAATGTGTGGGTACTTGAGCACACAAAGTGACCACAATGTAGGATAAAAACTAAGAGAACAGTCTCAGTAACAGTGTTGACTTCATAGTGGATCACTGCAAAGTGTGAGGTCATTGACAGTATACACCATATGCTGAGGAATTGACTTGTGGAATTCATGCCATTATGCTGGCTCCTACTGAAAAGATAGCAACAACACCTAAGACTGCAATGAGCTTGTGAACAATAGCTCACTGCTGGTGGATAGAAAAACGAAGTGTTTTTTGATGAGTCCCACTTCAACTTGTCCAACAGTGATGGCTGTGTATGTGTTACAACACTAATGTGGTGAGTGCAACTGGGCGGACTGCATTTTGAGCGGTGGAGGAAACTAATACCTAATGTGATGGTTTGGAATCCCGTTGCCTATAACAAGTGACCTTGTCTCTTACTTTGTGAAGGCAGCTGGAACAGCATCCACCAGATCAGTAGATTTTATAGCTTGATGCACTACCCCACATGCAGGCAGCTTTACATGCCATATTTCAGCAGGACAAGGTCCAGCCATGTGTGGCATGTTCTTTGAAGAACAACAGGTACCACTGCTCTCCTGAGCTACATGTTCACCCGACAAGTCACCCTTCGAATAAGTCTGGGTTGATCGGCAACTTGTTCCTGCCGCCACTGGTGTTGCTTTTGAACACGCCTACCAACCATGTGGCAGTGTACACTCTGGCAACTTTTCCAAGCCCTCTTTGATTCCATGCCATGATATCTGGAGGCTAAGATTGTAGCACATAGTGGCTTCTCACTGTACTGCAGTCTGAAGTTCACAATGCATGTATAATTCTGCAATCCTAATCATCTGTGTATTGTCATGTCCCTCTATGTAATAAATTTCATTGTAACTGCACGTCGTCTTCTTGGTGTTCCAATTTTCATACACAGTAGTGTACTTTATAGCACCTGTTTTTGAGTATGTTGTGCAGTGAAAGAGTGGGAGACAACTAGGAGCAACTGTCAAGTGCTGCAGGTAGGTTTTTCCATTAGGCACCTGTCACAACTACAACAGCAATATCTGAATGTAGTGTTACGTGTAATGGTGAACGTAATAACCTTCACAGTGTCAACCAGCTGGGTCTACTATAGAAAAGAAAAGTTACTGAAATAGAAACCCCATCCCCCTCCACCCTCCACCTAACCAATCACATGCAACAGAGCCAACTGAATAAAGTCTGATGAAACGAAACAAAGGTATCTGTTGCAGTATGCGTAAAAAGAGTTACACATTTCCACTTACCGTAACACCTAATGTCAGTGGCTGTCCATGAATTGTACTTCAGATAACAGCAATAAAGTCTTTGGAAGTGGCCTCGGCTGGGGGCTCAGCACTGTCAAACTTTGCCTTTCCATGTCAACATTTGTTCTGGAACACACACAGAAGATATTTCAATGACGACTGAAATATATGCTTTCAAGTACATGAGATTACAATTTAATGAAATTGGAGCATTAAGCACAACAAGATACTGTCTTTTACAACTCATACAATGGTGTGCAAAACTTAAGGACAAAAATAACTTTTGCATGATGCGTTATTGCCAAGAAAGATAGCTTGACCATATCTAAAAAGAATCGTTACAGTATGGTGCAAAAGACAACTGACAGAAATATGCAATTTGACAAGCAGAAATTACATTTTTATTCAATGACAATAATTATACTGAGGCCAACACGATTCACAATAGTTCCCTGTACATTACAAATGGTGTGACAGGGAGGGTGTGTGATCACCATGGATGGCAATGTATGCTCTGCAAAGTGCTCCCATGCTGGCCACAGGGTTAGTAAGGAGTTCTTGTGGTAGAGTGTCCCACTCCTCCAAAAGCATGGGTGATGACTGCTGGATGGCCATTAGTGCATGTTGACATGCTGCAATCTGTTTTTCCAATACATTCCACATGTGCACAAAGGGACTTAAATCAAGGGGAATGGGCAGGCCAGTCCATTTTCAGAATATCTTCTCATTCTAATAGCTTCTCTGCTTAAGGTGTTGAATGTGATCACACACTGTCACACACAAAAATGAAGCCTGGGCACACAAGAAAAGATACACATGCAGGAAGAATACAGTGTCAAAATAACACTGACTCGTGACCTAATGGGTTCAAAGATATGGAAATCATTATGCCCATCCAACATTATGCCTCCCCAAATTATATAGCACCTGGACCACCAAAACTATCATGCTCAACAATGTTCCTGGGTGCATTACTTGTTCCAACATCTAGTCAATATATCCAGGGTATATTCAGAATTTCATTTTTATGGATGACAATACATGACCACATTGATCAGCACAGGTGGAGGACTCTTTGAACAAAAGGATATTTGGCAAAGGGACTGGCTAGCCCATTCTTTCGAATAGCATCAAACACATGTGTTATACATTGGGGAGATGTACTGCAGCACATCCACATGCACCAACAACCATTCAGCGGTTGTCAAGCGTGGTAGTGGAGGAATGGAGAACCCTACCACAAGAACTATCTACCAACCTTGTAGCCAGCATGGGAGCATGTTTCAGAGCATGCTTTGCTGTTTGTAATTATCACATGCCCTATTAAGAATCATGTCCCACATTTTGTAATGCCCAAAAGTCCATCATGAATTGTGGTGACTTAAGGATAATTATTGTCTTTTAATAAATGTGTCATTTCTGTTGGTCTCATTGCCTAGTTCTTTCAGTTACCTTCTTTATTATACCGAAGCAGTTCTTTCTATGTAGGGTCTATGTGAAAGGCATGCTCAAGAGGGACAACTCTGCCAGGTATCATCATCTAAAATTAGAAGACGAAATCATTCTTTCATGCCTCTTAGGAGGGAAGAGAGATCAGAGTTTAGTGTTCAATATATTAAGTCATTATAGATGGAGCACAAGCTTTGATTTGGAGAAGGAATTGTCTTATTATTTGGATTACAAGATTCATGAAAACAGGGAAAACACAAATCTGGATGACATAACAGTGATTCAAACCATCACCCTCCCAAATGCGAGTCACATCTTTATGATCAGTGCAATTCAAGAAAGATATGGAACTTGGGAATGTTATTTAAACAGCCAGTTTCAAATAAATTAATCACATTATGAAGAGTATTTCTCTCATATCAATTTTGGAAAATTGCATATCATTTACTAGTTCCATCTGCCATCTTCTAAAGTGTGTAGTTACACACTGGGAATGTTTCTTTCTTTAAACAATGGAAATGCATGTTGGTAATACAGATACGTAATAACAATGGACATAAATTTCTGTGCTTTTAGTCTGTTATCTGAATTCGCATAAATGTCAACCAATATGATGATTTAAATGCAGTATCCTCCCTCCTTTAAGTACCACATGATGTCATTTTAGGTTATAAATTGTACCATGGCAAAAGACTAACAAATTTGTAACACATTATTTAAATTATCAACTTACAATATTATTTTTTAATTTTAGCCCTAAAATTAGTTGCGAGAACTTCATTAAATTCACTTGTGTCCAAAACTGACAAACTGGAACAAAGAAAACCAGTTTCATCTTTCCACCTTTCTTTAATTAGATATATTTAAGCACACATGTACAATACAAGATGTAATGTTACATCACCCATGCTGAAGGTTGGCAGCCCTGCAGCCAGGCGACTAGCGCGAGGTTTGGTGTTCTCGTAAAGATAAGTTATTTTAGATTATAAAACATATAGATTAGTACTGATTACGTGGTAAATAAGTGTATTAGTGTGCCGTTTAAGTGTACCATTAAAGGTTTCAATTTTCTTTACGTATAGCAGAAAACGCGAAAAGACCGTACAGTCGTATTTTCTGTTTACGTTCTGCTGCAGCAAATCTATAGAATTTCGTTTAGTTGTTCCTTGCTCTCTCCAGCCATTTAACTTAGCGTACCTCTTCATTATTTAACTAGCATTTCCGGAAAGTAGCGTAAAGTTTAACTTGTTGTTTCAGAAACTTTGCACTTTTGTTTTTGTTTACACACAGTTGCGTATAGGCCAAATTTGTGTAACCATATTTTCGTGTTTATCTGTAATTTAACTGACTTATTCTTAATAAATTATTACGTTTATCATGAGTGAAAAGTGCTTGACTTGCCGTAGAATAGTTAGGTCAGGGCTTTGGTGTGATGGGTGCTGTAATTTTTTCCATGTGGGTGACTGTAGTGGCGTGGGAATAGGGGAAGTAAATGAGACTCATCAGTGGCTTTGTAGGATTTGTAGTAGAGATAGGAAGATACTGGAACAGGAGGGGAAAATTGCTGCCCTTCAGGCTGAGTTAGACAAGGCCAGGGGAGATCTTGACAGGTTAAGGAGGGAGAAGGGTAAAGAGAGGTGGGAAGTGGCAACAGGCAACAGGAGGAACAGGCCTAGAACTTTGTCTGACAGCTTTATGGTGAATGTGGAAAATAGATTTGACCTGTTGCTTCAGTTAGAAGCTGGTGAGCCTCAAGCAGTTACAGGTGTAGACAGGGCACAACAAACTTTCAGCAGCAAATTGAAAAGTAAGAATGTAGGGAAATCAGTAAAGAGAAAGAAAGTGTTGTTGTTAGGTAGTTCCCATGGAAGAGGTGTTGGCCAACTCTTGCAGGATGAACTAGGATCAGAATACCAGGTCACCAATTTTTTTAAACCTAGTGCTGGTCTGGAGCAAGTGACAGAGGATTTAGGATCACTTTGCAAAGATTTCACTAAGGAAGACACCGTGGTTATAGTGGGTGGGGCAGGTAACAGTATTGACAGAGATCCTGGGTACAGCATAGAGTGTGACCTGGCGAAGATTGCATCAGCATCGAAGCATACCAGTGTTGAGTCTGTATCTGTTCTTGGGCGCCATGACCGACCTCATTTGAACTCTTCTGTCAAGAGAGTTAATTTGGAGCTGGAACGGCTGCTCATGTCGGGTGCGGGGTCACACATTGGTGTGGTTCATGTTGATTCTATCAGTAGGTGGGATTATACTAGGCATGGCCTTCACCTCAACAGGAAGGGGAAGGGTAAATTGGCTGGGGAAATAGCAGGAAAGTTAAAGGGGGGAGGCACTGTCATGAGTGGTAAAATACCAGTGGTTATAGGATTCAGAAAAGACCCTTTTTTAGGGTAGGGAGGACAGAAAGAAAACAAATTTTAAGAGAGGTTAGAACTGAGACAAACCTTCAGTTTGAGAAAGAAATCAAAAAACATAATTCCAGCTTATTACATCAACATAAACAGCCATTGGTTAAGAATTTTCAACTGTCGGCAGATATTTTAACTCCACCCAATTTTAACTCAGTCAATGTGAAATGTCAGCTATCTTTATTGCATCAAAATATTCGAGGACTGAGAAATAAAATTAATGAATTAACTATCTGCATAGATGAATTAGAGTCTTCAAACCCAGCTGACATAATCTGCCTCTCCGAACATCATGTGACCACTGGTATAGAACTTTTAAGTGTTACAGGGTTTAGGTTAGCATCTCACTTTTGTAGATCAGAAATGGAGAAAGGAGGAGTTGCCACATTCATCAGGAACTGTCATAAATTTAAGAACATAGACATTCATAAATTTTGCCTAGAACAGCATATGGAAGCATGTGCAACAGAATTAGATTTTCACAAAAAATCTTTCATAATATTAAGTGTATATCGAGCACCTGCAGGTAACTTTAATCTGTTTGTAAACCACCTTGAAGCTGTACTGGCCCATTTAACAACCAAAAACAAAGAAATAGTGGTTGCTGGTGATTTCAATGTAGATTTCCTTAAAGACTCTCCCAATAAGAACTTATTTGAGTTAGTAACACTATCATTCAACTTAATTCCCACAGTAAAGTTCCCCACTAGGATAGCCACTTGCTCACAAACAGCCATTGATAATATCTTTATAGAAAAGTCAAATGAACAAAATTATATTACAAAACCAATAGTCAATGGCCTCTCAGACCATGACATGCAGTTCCTTCTGTTAAATGTTAATACTGAACAGGATATAAAATCTGTTAAATATGAGCTCAAGAGGGTAATCAGTAAGCCAAAAATGGATTATTTTAGGACACTCCTCAGAGACATTCACTGGACTGATGTTTACAGTGCTCATGGCATGAATGAAAAATATAACATTTTTGCTAATAAAGTGCTTACCTTATTCGAACACTGCTTTCCCCCAAAACTTACCAAGGTTAGAGCAAAGTCTACAAAGAAGCCATGGATTACTCGAGGAATAGGGGTATCTTGTAAAACCAAAAGAAAACTGTATCTGTCAATCCGAAACATTTCCAATGTTGATGCTATAGCACATTATAAGAAATACTGCAAAATATTAAAGACTGTAATACGGATGTCAAAGCAAATATATTACAAGGAAAAGATAGCCATATCAGATAACAAAATAAAGACAATATGGGATATAGTGAAGGAGGAGACCGGTAGAACCAGACATGAAGAGGAACAAATAGCATTAAGAGTAAATGATGCATTGGTGACAGATGTGTATAGTGTTGCAGAACTTTTTAACAAACATTTTATAACTGTTACTGAAAAGATGGGGTTGTCAGGTTCGGTAGATGCTGCTATGGATTACCTTAGACCAGACATTTCAAGTAACTTCCATAATATGAATTTGACCCTCACTACCCCAACAGAAATAATGTCCATCATAAAATCTTTAAAATCAAAAACATCTAGTGGGTATGATGAAATATCAACAAAGTTAATTAAAGAATGTGATTCTGAGCTAAGTAACATATTAAGCTATCTGTGTAACCAGTCGTTTATCAGTGGAATATTTCCTGAATGGCTGAAATATGCTGAAGTTAAGCCACTGTTTAAGAAGGGAGATAAAGAAATAGCATCAAATTTCCGTCCAATTTCACTGTTGCCAGCATTCTCAAAAATTTTCGAAAAAGTAATGTACAGTCATCTTTATCTCAAATAACATACTGTCAAAGTCACAGTTTGGATTTCTAAAAGGTTCTGATATTGAGAAGGCTATCTACACTTACAGTGAAAATGTACTTAATTCATTAGACAAAAAATTGCAGGCAACTGGTATATTTTGTGATCTGTCAAAGGCATTTGACTGTGTAAATCACAATATCCTTTTAAGTAAACTAGAATATTATAGTGTAACAGGAAATGCTGCAAAATGGTTCAAATCTTATATCTCTGGCAGGAAACAAAGGGTGTTATTAGGAAAGAGACATGTATCAAGCTATCAGGCATCATCCAACTGGGAACTAATTACATGTGGGGTCCCACAAGGTTCCATTTTGGGCCCCTTACTTTTTCTTGTGTATATCAATGACCTTTCATCAGTAACATTACCAGATGCCAAGTTTGTTTTGTTTGCTGATGATACAAACATTGCAATAAATAGCAAATCAAGTGTAGTCTTAGAAAGATCAGCCAATAAAATATTTGCGGACATTAATCACTGGTTCCTAGCCAATTCTTTGTCACTAAACTTTGAAAAAACACACTACATGCAGTTCAGAACTTGTAAGGGGTGTCCCAAGAGTATATGTCTAACATATGATGACAAGAAGATAGAAGAGGTGGACGGTGTTAAATTCTTGGGATTACAGCTTGATAATAAATTCAACTGGGAGGAGCACACCACAGAACTGCTGAAGCGTCTTAACAAATCTCTGTTTGCAATGCGAATTTTGTCAGACATAGGGGATATAAAAATGAAAAAGCTGGCATACTATGCTTACTTTCATTCCATAATGTCATATGGGATTATTTTCTGGGGTAATTCATCAAGCCAAGCTAAAGTTTTCCGGGCACAAAAACGTGCAGTAAGAATTATATGTGGTGTGAACTCAAGAACATCCTGCAGAAGCCTGTTTAGGGAACTAGGGATACTAACTACAGCTTCCCAATATATTTATTCCTTAATGAAATTTGTCATTAAAAATATATCACTTTTTCAAACCAACAGCTCAATTCATGGAATCAATACTAGAAATAAGAATAATCTTCACAAGGATTTAAAGTCACTTAGTCTTGTACAAAAAGGTGTGCATTATTCAGGAACACATATTTTCAATAACTTGCCAGCAGCCATAAAAAGCTTAACAACCAATGAAATTCAGTTTAAGAGAAGCCTAAAGGATTTATTGGTGGCCAACTCCTTCTACTCCATTGATGAATTTCTTAGTAAAACCAACTGATTTGTATATAAGTACAACATAACTTCTGCACAATTTCAGTGCAGTAATGTGTTCACTGAAAATTTGCGTGTGTGTGTGCTTGTGTGTGTGTAAGTGTGTAAGTATAATCTAACTTCTGCACCATTTCAGTGCAGTAATGTGTTCATTGTAAATAAGTATTACAGTAGTTGTATTACATGTTTCTTACCTTATAAATAAATAAAAAACTTTTTTATTTTAAATTCAGTGCAATAGTATTTGTAAAATGACTCTTAGTGTTCATTAAAAAATGACGATCATTCCACTTGGGACCTGTGGAATGGTACATTAGCTTATTTGTTTTAGTTGTAAATATTTGTCATGTATTGTTGTTTTTCTGACATGTTCCACATCCTGGAGGACCTCCTCACTACGGATCAATTGGAATGAAATTAAATCTGATCTAATCTAATCTAATCTAATTTTATATGTCAAAGGCACATTCACTACTACAAAAAGATGAATAAATATCAAACACGAGTCTGCTACACTTCCATAAGCCTGTAAAGAATACTAGCTCTTCATAATACAATGTGCAAGGATGTAGTCTGGAAGCCTGTGACAAAAAAGTGCAACTATTGTATACTACTTGGCATTTTAGTATGTTATTGCTGACGACTTAACAAAAGTCTATTACCAAAAATTTTGGATTATGGGACCCACGAGGCCCAAGCACTTTCAAATGTGTCATAAATGTGCTTTTTAGAAATACCTTATACTAGATGAAACTTTTCTATGTATTATTCACAATATAAATTGTCCACAGAAAATGTCAGCAAGAACCCAACTGGAACTAACACTATCAGCAATGTTCAAAAAAGTGTCAAAATTGTATGTGTTGTAACTATTTTATACTCTTTGAAATCTTTATCTTTCTTTATCTTCATTCTCAACAAATTATTATTATTATTATTATTATTATTATTGAAAAAAAATAAATTAATTATAATTTTCGAGTTCCAACAGTCAGCAACACCTACAGCAAAAATGCATGCATGTTGTACACCAAACCCAAGTTTAATTGTTTTTTCATACTAAGTATTTTATTTATAAATATTTTGATTGTTTCAAACATGTATGAAGATAAAAAAACATCTATTCTTAATCTAAGTTACTTTTTTAGTATTTGCAATGCAATGTTGGTACTATTAACAACATTTGTTACAATGTATATTATGTGAATAGTATACAGACTCTTGATTTTTTCTATCAAAAATTTATAATGCTAAAAAGTGTTGCTATAAGGTAATTTTCAGATTTTATATTTTACGACACGTTTGAAAGTGCATGGGCATCATATGTCCCAATTCCAAACTTTTTAATAATAGGTTTTTGTTAAGTTGTCAATGACAATAATATTAAAATACTAAGCAGTATAAAATAATTGCATCTTTCCTGACAGGAGGCTCTCAGATTAATCCTTAAATTGCCTCCTAACAAATATGACTGATTTCTACTAAAATCTGAGCTTTTGACATTATCCATCATTACCTCGGACATGAAATAAACTGAGAATCAAGTAAGTAACAAAATCACACAGATGTCAATGATGTGGTAGTGCTCATTGGTGCCAATGACAAAATGTTTCTGCACTTCAATTTCCAAGTCCTCTTTGTTGACTGAATCCTAAAGTTGAAGTGTACAGCTTGTGACTATTCATCAAGATACATTCACATGCACCGTGTGTGTGTGTGTGTGTGTTCCCTTTTCTGAAGAAATCTTTGGCCAAAAGCTAAACATGTAACAGTTTTTTTTCGTTGTGCATGTCTGCAAGTCAATGTGTCATCTTTATGGTGATTAGTGATCCATCCTTTCCCTTGTATTGTTAATATCTGTCAATGTTTACTCAGAACTCAAAACTCCTCGTAATAGCTGAACAGCGTATACTGACAGCTTGGTTCTTCTGTCATGGACACACACTCCTGCAGTACCAACAACTCCACTGATCTACAAATCAGAACACTGATACAAACTACAAGGTGGAGCAAAGGAAACACGTTTCTTAAACGATTAGTACTCGGCGACAAATGGGGGTACTGATGTGGCAGACAGCTCAGACAATGCAGTTTCAGTTGCTATGGAGCATAGATCATCATGTATTTGCAGTCGAGCGGTTCTTTAGAAACAATGATTTAGTCATCATGATTCAACAGCTTTTCTGTCAAATGCTGGACAGTGAGTTTCAGTCAAAAAGTGAAACACTATACTGCAAAGGGTTGCAGCATTTAGAAGTACTGCATCTGTGATGAAAAAGAAACCACTAGCCTTCCCCATTCAGTTCACACTCTAGAAAACAGACAATGTGAGAATGGCAGTTCCTGCTAGTCCAAAATGATCTGCTAGGCGCGAAGCTGTATTGCTGGGTGTGTCACGTCATTCCCTTCTTTGCATCTTACATGTGGGCCCAAGATTAAGAAAAAGTTTTGGCATAGCGGATGCTATTTTAACAGAAGATACAGATGTCCCAGTATTCAGGAGTGATGAAGCCCATTTTCATCTGGATGGTTATGTTAATGTAGGGAACTGTCAATACCAGGCATCGGAGAACAAAGGACACCACCAAAAATCTTTCCACTGCTCAAAAGTAACAGTTTTGTGTGGTATCTCCGAGATAGGTATTGCTGGACCTCACTTTTTGAAAGACGGCGGAACCACAGAATAGTGCCACAGCTCACATGGCAAGAACATCCGTGGAAGCGGTTCGACAAATGTTGCTTGGCCCCCACGTTTACCCGATCTGTGACTTCTTTTACTGGGCCTACTTGAAATCAGAAATCGGTATGAACAAGTCCCGCACAATCTATTACCTCAAGGTTTTCATTCATCACGAAACTGAAGCTGTGCCAAACGAAATGTCGGAGAGAGCCATGTGTAGCTTTTAGGAGAAGATCCAAATTTATGTCCAGCAAGGAGGACATAATCTTAATGAAATTATTTTACAAACCTAATTCAGGTATGTAGATTTTGAAAGTGCAATAAAAGTACTATTACTGAATGTAAGATTTTTTTTAAAAAACAAAGCTGGTTTCTATTATTCAAGACTGAAAAACAAGCATTTCCTTTCGTCCATTCTGTATAATGCTCCAAAAATGTCTATCATCATTTTTCCTGCCAATATGAAACAACGGAAAATCCAGGATGGCACGTAAAAATATTTTGAAAAGGATAGTTGCTAATCACGACACAGTGGAGATGCTGAGTCGCAGACAGGCACAATAAAAAGTGAGCTTGCTGCCAACATGGCTTTTGTCGGAAACACACAAAAAAAACACACACACACACACACACACACACACAAGCAAACATAACTCACACACACATGACCACAGTCTCTGACTGCTGAGGCCTTGTGGTCATGTCCATGTGAGTTGCGTTTGCATCAGTATGTATCTGTATGTTGTCTATTTCTGATGAAGGCCTTGTTCCACAAAATTTCGGGAGAACTGCTGGATGTTTGTAACTTCCTGCCACAATATTTCGGCGCAGAGTCTTATAGCCATCTTCAGGTGATAATGGCAAAAACGCACTGAGCTCTGGTATTTAAGGCCCGCCGGCACATGCGTGGTGGATTCACTTGGCATTGCACGAGTACTAGTTGAGCGCATTCGATTCTGCGGCACTGTGAGCTCTCCATGGCGAAAACTCACTGCATTGATATCAATTCGATTATCTTCCTGGGGTTCCATCATAGAACTACGCTGGCTATGGAGGACATGAAGTTTTTCAACGATTGGATTCCATGCCGAATTCAACTGAAAACCACTGTCTCCATTAATAAGAGACTCACTGTCAGACAGTCGTATTTCCATGGATTCCATGAATAAAAGGACTCCAAAAGTTAGATATATGGGCCACAATATTTGTCTCACTGTAGTCGATGACATGATCAGTGGAAATACAGTGTTCAGTGATGGCAATCTTACAAGGCTGAAGATGGCGAGTATGCCGCTGATTTTCTATGATGCGATCCTGCACAGTACATGTTGTTTGCTCTATATAAGATTTGCCGCATTCACACAAAATCCTGTAAACATCTGCCTTATGCAGCTCTAAGTCATCTTTGACAGACCCCCAACAGCAACTAAATTTTTGCAGAAGGGCGAAAAATCGCTTTCACATTATATTTTCTTAGTATTCTGCCTATTTGCCCTGAAATATTACCAATATATGGTAAATAGGCAGTAGTTTTAATGGCCTCTTCCTCTTCTTTGCTCCGTCGTTTACAGGTCTGCAGCGCTTTCTCCACTTGCTGGGATGAATACCCATTCTTCAGAAATACAATCTACAGGAGCTTCAGTTCTGTTTGCAAACTATCGGTGTCAGAGATGACGTGGGCTCGGTGAATCAATGTCTTCAAACACCCATTGTTTGTGCCGGATGGTGGCAACTAGTGGCTTGCAAGTAAAGGTCTGTGTGAGTGGACTTTCTATATACTGAATGACCACGTGTGCCATCACTCTTATGTCACACAAAGACATCTAGAAACGACAGGCAACCCTCCTTCTCCAACTCCATAGTAAATTTCATGTTTTCGTCTACGGAGTTCAGATGTTGTAGGAACTCTCGCAGACGATCCAAACCGTGAGGCCAAACTATAAAAGTATCAACATATCGCCAAAATACTGTTGGTTTAAAAGTGGCTGAGGCGAGTGCTCACTCCTCAAAATCTTCTAGAAAAAGATTGGCCACCAGGGGAGACAAAGGATTCCCCATGGCAACACCGTCTGATTGCTCATAAAACTCATTGTTAAATAAAAAATATGTAGAGGAGAGGCTGTGCTCAAACAGCACTGTAATGTCAGCTTCAAACCTACTGCCAATGAGATGTAGTGAGTCCACAAGAGGTACATTTGTAAAAAGTGAAACTACATCGAAACTGACCAACAAGTCATAACTTTGCAGCTGGAATAATGTAAGTCTTGCTGTGTGTTGAGAAGAGCAACACGGCTGAAGAGCAACATCTCGCCTATGGAGAGGGTAGCCCTCCGCAACTTAAGAGCAGACCAGGATACAGTGGTAAATAAATTGGACAAAGGTAATGCTACTGTTTTAATACTACAGGAGGACTAAGACCTATGTTTTATTAAGCGACTCAACATATCGCAAAATTGATAAGGATCCTACGACCCGAGTGGTGCGGAAAACAGCAGAACTTCTGACTAACAATTCCTTACCAAAGGAGGTGATTAATAAACTGAAACCAAATAGTTCAGTTCCATCTAGGCTATATGGATTGCTGAAGATCCACAAGGATAATGTGCCATTACGTCCAATTGTGAGTAATATTGGAACAGCCACCTATGACTTGGCGAAGTATTTGGCATCTTTGCTCAAGCCAATGGTAGGAAATTGTTCACATCACATAAAGAACTGCAGTGATTTCATCAGCAGACTTCAGTTATTGCAGCTGCAAAGTTATGACTTGTTGGTCAGTTTTGATGTAGTTTCACTTTTCACAAATGTAACTCTTGTGGCCTCACTACATCTCAATGGCAATAGGTTTGGAGCTGACATTACAGCGCTGTTTGAGCACTCCCTCTCCTATAATTATTTTTTGTTTAACGACAAGTTTTGTGAACAGTCAGACAGTGTCTGCCATGGGGAGTCCTTTGTCTTCCCCAGTGGCCAATCTTTTTCTGGAAGAATTTGAGGAGTGAGCACTCGCCTCAGCCACTTTTAAACCAACAGTATTTTGGCGATATGTTGACGTTACTTTTATAGTTTGGCATCATGGTTTGCATTATCTGCGAGAGTTCTTACAACTATGGAGTTGGAGGAGGAGGGTTGCCTGCTGTTTTTAGATGTCTTGGTGTGACATAAGAACGATGGCACACGTGGTCATTCAGTATATAGAAAGTCCACTCACACAGACCTTTACTTGCAAGCCGCTGGTTGCCAACATCTGGCACAAACGATAGGTGTTTTGAAGACATTGATTCACCGAGCCGACGTCATCTCTGACACCGATAGTTTGCAAACAGAACTGGAACACCTGCAGATTGTATTTCTGAAGTGGAGAGAGCACTGCAGACCTGTAAATGGCAGAGCAAAGAAGAGGAAGAGTCCTTTAAAACGACTGCCTATTTACCATATATTGGTAATATTTCAGGGCAAATAGGCAGAATACTAAGAATATATAAGTTAAAGCAATCTTTCTCCCTCCTGCAAAATTTTCGTTTCTGTTGGGGTCTGCAAAGATGCCCTATAGCTGCGCAAGGCAGGTGTTTACAGGATTCTGTGTGAATGCAGCAAATCTTATATAGAGCAAATAACATGTACTGTGCAGGATCGCATTGGAGAACATCAGCGGCATACTCACCTTCTTCAGCCTTGTAAGACTGCCATCACTGAATACTGTATTTCCACTGATCATGTCATCAACAACAGTGAGACAAATATTGTGGCCCACATGTCTAACTGCGTATTGAAGTTCTATTATTAATGAATCCATGGAAATATGACTGACTGACAGTGAGTCTCTTAATAATCAAGACGGTGGTTTTCAGTTGAATTTTGCATGGAATCCAATCGTTGAAAAACTTCATGTCCTCCATAGCCAGCGTACTTCTATAATGGAACTGCAGGAAGATAATTTAATTGATATGAAAGCGGCGAGTTTTCAATATGCAGGGCTCGCCGCGCAGCAGAATCAAACGCGCTCAAGTAGTGCATGTGCAATACCAAATGAATCCACCACGCATGTGCCAACAGGGCCTTAAATACCAGAGCTCAGTGCGTTTTCGCCAGTATCACCTGAAGATGGCCAGAAGACTCTGCACCGAAATATTGTGGCAGGAAGTTACAACCATCCAGCAGTTCTCCTGAAATTTTGTAGAACAATATGCATGCCGAGGAAGTTTTAACTCTCATGAAGGCCTTGTTCGCTGAAAGCTCAATTTCTGATAGTTCTTCCCACATCTATTTCATACTTGGTTCAGACTAAATGCCAATCACTGGATATTAAATAAACTAACTTTTATATGTGAACAGAACTCAACTCATCCTCTTCATCTGTCAGTCTATGTTATAACAAACTTGAACAAACATAAGGAAAAGGTAAGATTGCTACTTATCGTAAAGATGACACCTTAAGTTGCTGATAGTAACAATTACAAGATACTTCTCAATGACAATTAAGGTAGCTGTGCCTGTCTGCAACTTAATGTGTCATCTTTACAGTACACAGCAATCTGTCTTTCCTTTCCATTGTTGGTATTCTGACCTGCAGTTTCCATTGTTTGATTATACCAGATTTGATGCTTGTGCAATTTTTTGTAGCACACAGTTTAAAAATTTACACACATAGTGTCCTAATACTTGCAGTCATTGTAATACAGTTTCACATCACAAGCATTTCCATGTCTAATAAAATCAATACACACGCTATTCTATGGGTTATATTTCACAGCTGTCATCAAACAGCAGTCTTCTGATAGATCACATTCTGCACATGAGCATTTGCATGGAATCTATAGGTGTTTCCAGTGATCTCCTATTGTTTCCACAATCTTAGCACAATGCTACATGAATTTCCAATTCAATCACATTAATTGCAGTTCAAATAGTGTGTCAATGCAGACAACTCTCATTGTATAGCAGCAGAACTGAGGCATACAAAAAAAGAACTATGATGTGGCAGCAGAGCCTATGAATCATAATTACGATCTGCATAAGGTGCAAGCATGTAAGCTGAGTCACTTTATTTGCACATCCATATACTTTTCAATTGCTCCACAATACAGTGAGTGGTTGTCTCCATTATTTGTATCTACTTATGATTTCCCAGGATCACTTTAACTATGGTACACCTTTCTTCCAGTTTACCTACTACACTATTGCATTCAAACTACATGTACACAAAACCACATTAAACAACCTAACTCACTAGCCCTCTCATATTGTGCTCAGCAACTTGTCAGGCAAGTGATATTAAATGCATAAATTCCTTACAAGGCAGCTATATTAGATACCTCACATCCCACTGGCCAACATATTTCTCTGGCAGACAGTTACATAGCATCTGAAATATGGCAAATGCTGTTAAGCACTGTTACACATACAAGGACAACTCAATATAATTACCTATTGCCTTGGAGAGAAACAATTGGTAAATGCACTGTGAAATTTAACTGATACAGCACGTAACTGTTCTGGACCACAAATAAGAGAATTTGCCACTCAGAATTTGTTTGACACCCTTCTAATATTCTGCAGTGTCAAAGGCACTGAGGTTAGTTACGGTTTAATGCTGTTCAATGACTTCCAATGTTGTCTTGTGTTAAACTTGAAATACTCAGCAAGCATTTCAAATGAAACTTATTTCTGATTACACTATTTGTACTTATCAAAACCACAATAAAAATTTCTTCACCTCTTTAACTCTGCTATCATCATCTTGGTATTACTGCGCATTTACAACTGTGGTTCAGAAAAAAAATCTAACTGAATTTTCCAGTAACATTTACTAACAACCAAATCAGATTTTTTCTTGGAAATACACAGTTTAGAACTGTTTAATCAAGTTCGACTACAATATCATTTTCTTCAAATTAATGTAATTAATTATTAACTCTCTGAATGGTTTAAGTGAAGGATCTGCCCAAAAACTATTAAAGTCTTCATTAATTTTGTGTGCCTATCAATAACACATCATTTCTATTGTTTAGCCAATTGTTAACTTTACTCGTACATTATTTACATTCACCCAGAACTTTCCATACCATAATTATTAACAAAGTCTGACTTCGTAACACACTTCTATACTTACACACATATAAAACCTGCAACATTACTGTGAATGACATCATCATCTGTAGAGGCAGCGAAGCTAACAGCAAGCAAATGATGCAACAGATTAGGTCCTGAAAGCAAGAGATTTGCAATTTTATAAGTCCAATCTTACAACAGCATCAGATAACATTTTGGAGAAGGCTCTGTATAATTCAAAGTTAATCATATTCTTACAGTAATAGCACCTGGTCACAAAATTAAGCAAAGAATTAAATGTACGAATGTGACTGCGACAAGACCTATACATTTCTGGAACATTTTGGCATCTGTATCTTTGTCCCTTTCTTTAAAAAAAAAAAAATAAAAAAAAATACCCAAGTTGTAGCTTGTAAATAACATGTAATTAATGTTTCTCTTTACTCCAGCATTTGAGTGTAATGCTGACATTTAAAACTCAATGCATTAGTGTGTAAAATAAATTTCTTGCTTTAAATTAAAAAGTCTCTGGAAAAATAACTTGTGATTATTATCTAATAAACAAAGTTTTCTAGAATTCGCTTTTTTTCAGCCACACTCAAAAAGTTACAGATTCTACTGTATTTTTTAAATTGTGGACGTCAGTCCTTTTTGAGTTTTCTGTTACATACCTGCCCTTCTGTATCAAGAATTGTTAACATTTGTTTCTGTAAATAATTTACAAGTAAAGACCATTTACAGAATAGCAAAAGTATTTAAGTTTGAAAGGCACACACAAGAGAAAGAAAACTTGCTAGCTTTTGGAATAAATTCTTTGTCAAACTAGAGTGTGCATGCGCACGCGTGACCCCCCCCCCCCCCCCACACACACACACAGGGCTGCAATTCGGTAGATGGACTAAGGTGGGGTGGTGATTCTGTCAGTTGGGGTGAGAAGAGGGAGAGAGGAGGGAGGCAAGAAGTGGTGTTGAGAGTAGATAGCTAGCAGCTCAGTGGGAAGCAGCTTGTTTGCTGGCTCAGAATGTTCGAGGGAGAGGTGGCAGGTGCACTACATGCCTCGCTCCAGCACCTGCTGCTCCGCTGCTCCTCCCTATTGTATTCCTTGCCATCAAACCAGCTGCCTCCTCATAAACTATGTCTTTCATCCATTCCCATACACAAAAATTCATTGGTGTTATAAATAGGGCGATCTGGGTAGCCACAGAAGTGTAGTACCATGACCAATCCATTTCTGGGGAAAATGTTCATTTAAATATGTGCTTGTATAATAATTTTTGCTTCTCTGAATGTTCTGGTAAACTTCTGCAGATACACGTCTAGGACATGTTTTATTGCATTCAGCAAACCAATAACAATGAAATAAATGGAAATTGTGCTTCACTTCAACTTCGTACAGTTTTACGATGGCTTCATATTTGGGAAGGTGCTAAATTTCAGGTGAAATCTTTTATTAGCTGTAACTCCGTAACTAAACATTTGTGGACCTATGTTTATATGAACATTTTTCTTTAGCATTACTTGTAGAATAACTATTGAAATATTTGCATATCTTTGTGAATCACCCTGTATATATAACAATGTTTCTTTCATTTTACAACAATGACTGAACTTTCACCTGTCAGTTAACAAATACAGAAAAGTTTCAGATAACAGAAACAATAATCATATAGGAGTGACTTTACTACTTACAATATAGAACAATACTCCTTTGTTTTGTAAATAAACATTCCTTCTTTAGAGAAGAAAGAGGGGAGAAATTGGTTGAGTGCGGTTAGAAAAAAGGTATGGAGAGGTGTAGAAGATCAATCATAGCCTCATTTAATGGGTGCCCACATGTGATAAGGAGTGCGGCAAAGACGAAAAAGGAAAAGGTGTCACAGAGGGAGAGGGAGAAAGGTCGGATATAGTATATTATTAAGAATTATGCTACTTTCAGTTCAGAGATGATTGAAAGGGCAGAGTAACAAATACGATTATAAGACGAAGATCATATGAAAAGTGGAAAGTCTAATGAAATTAAGAAATTTCCATTCCATTAGCAGAAACAAAATTGGCATTCTACAGGTCAGAGCGTGGAACATTAGGCCCAATTCACACAGAAATGGTGTGGCATGCAAACAGAACATGAACAATGATCAGAATATACTGGTTTCATCAGACAAAGATATTGATGCAGTGGATCTTTTGTAACTTGTAAATGTTGAGCAAGATACTGGGTACATCCATTATTGATGAAAAAAGGGAAGAAATACGGCACATCTGACATAATGAAAGAACTGATTATGTATTTCAAATGTTCCCAGCATTTTTACAGAATGTCTCAAAACCACTTCTATATTGTCTTAAACAAAGTGAAAGACAGTTTTCATAGAAAAGCAACAGGACTGGAATGTTTTGATCATAATACTTATTTTTCATATGATTTTAATTTGAACGTAAGCCTGTGCATAACTGACTTTGTGAAAGATGTTCCAAATATTCTGACACTTTTCCCAAATCTGATCAACTGTAAATATTTCACTGCTCTTGACCAGAAATTCCTCCACTACAGGGCAATGTTTCCTACCACGTGACAGAGATTTTGCCCTTACAGAGAGGAATAAAATATCCTTTCCCTAGAAAACTAGATTCTAGTTACTGCCAATGCCAGTGACAATGGATTTGTTCTGTGAAAGATGGAACCAGAGATTTCAGGGATCTTAGCACACTGACCACAAAGGCTCATTTGAAATAACTGAGTATGTCTGCCTATAGATTTCATCTCACAACCCTACTACACAACGGGGAAGGAAATATCGTAACATCCAACAACCTTGGATTTGTCAAAGCATTGAAAAGAAGCTGAGAGGTGCTGGTGAAAGAAATTTGCCACTAGACAACATCACAGTTTTCTCTACGCTGTGTTATACAATTCTGTCAGTCAAAAGTGCAGGAAGAAAGCCTTACCTGACAGCACGTCCCACGGAATTCATATGAGCAAGCACCAAGTGAATAGTGGATTTGCACATCTGTCTGGCAAAATCCAATGATTGAGGACGGAAAATATAATGCTGACTGTACCTGTTCAGTTTAATGGCAAGAGGAATAGAGTTAAAATTTTCTGTATCCTCTGCTGCTGTCTGTGCAGATTTGTACTGCAGTGTTTTGGCCTGTGTCCACACACACACACACACACACACACACACACACACACACACACACACACACACACACAGATTCACGCAGATGCAACTGCATGATCAATGTTCTCTTGCTGCCGACGCCAGACTGCAAATCAGCATTTCCATTATATGGTGCATAGTAACCTACTTCCTTTTCATAATATTGTCAAAACTATCTTCAGAGACAGATGTAGCATTGCTTCACCTACATAAAACAATTTATTTTGTTTTGTTTTTGATGTTTATCAGATGACTTCAAATTAATCAAAACAGGTGCACATCATGGATGTCTCTGTCATGCATCCCTTTGGTGCACCACTTGTGATGTCAAACTGATGTAGCGCAGACTGAACCACACCATCTCTCTGTGAACTGTTTCATTTGTTACCATGGAGGTGCTGTGAAACAGTGCCATGTCCACACCACACATTTGCGCCATGCCATTTCTATGTGAACTGCGTCTTAGATCACTTAATTGGGCAGGAAGGTTAGAAAATGTTATACGGAAATGGATAGATTGAAGTTAGGTATCATGGGAATTAGTAAAGTTCGGTTGCATGAGGAACGGGACTTCTGGTCAAGTGAGTACCGGGTTGTTGTTGTTGTTGTTGTTGTTGTTGTGGTCTTCAGTCCTGAGACTGGTTTGATGCAGCTCTCCATGCTACTCTATCCTGTGCAAGCTTCTTCATCTCCCAGTACTTACTGCAACCTACATCCTTCTGAATCTGCTTAGTGTATTCATCTCTTGGTCTCCCTCTACGATTTTCACCCTCCACGTTGCCCTCCAATGCTAAATTTGTGATCCCTTGATGCATCAAAACATGTTCTACCAACCGGTCCCTTCTTTTTGTCTAGTTGTGCCACAAACTCCTCTTCTCCCCAATTCTATTCAATACCTCCTCATTAGTTATGTGATCTACACATCTAATCTTCAGCATTCTTCTGTAGCACCACATTTCGAAAGCTTCTATTCTCTTCTTGTCCAAACTAATTATCGTCCATGTTTCACTTCCATACATGGCTACACTCCATACAAATACGTTCCGAAACGACTTCCTGACACTTAAATCTATACTCGACGTTAACAAATTTCTCTTCTTCAGAAACGCTTTCCTTGCCATTGCCAGTCTACATTTTATATCCTCTCTACTTCGACCATCATCAGTTATTTTACTCCCTAAATAGCAAAACTCCTTTACTACTTTAAGTGTCTCATTTGCTAATCTAATTCCCTCAGCATCACCCGATTTAATTTGACTACATTCCATTATCCTCGTTTTGCTTTTGTTGATGTTCATCTTATGCCCTTCTTTCAAGACACTGTCCATTCCGTTCAACTGCTCTTCCAAGTCCTTTGCTGTCTCTGACAGAATTACAATGTCATCGGCGAACCTCAAAGTTTTTATTTCTTCTCCATGAATTTTAATACCTACTCCGAATTTTTCTTTTGTTTCCTTTACTGCTTGCTCAATATACAGATTGAATAACATCGGGGAGAGGCTACAACCCTGTCTCACTCCCTTCCCAACCATTGCTTCCCTTTCATGTCCCTCGACTCTTATAACTGCCATCTGGTTTCTGTACAAATTGTAAATAGCCTTTCGCTCCCTGTATTTTACCCCTGTCACCTTCAAAATTTGAAAGAGAGTATTCCAGTCAACACTGTCAAAAGCTTTCTCTAAGTCTACAAATGCTAGAAACGTGGGTTTGCCTTTTCTTAATATTTCTTCTACGATAAGTCGTAAGGTTAGTATTGCCTCACGTGTTCCAACATTTCTACGGAATCCAAACTGATCCTCCCCGAGGTCCGCCTCTACCAGTTTTTCCATTCGTCTGTAAAAAATTTGCGTTAGTATTTTGCAGCTGTGACTTATTAAACTGATAGTTCGGTAATTTTCACATCTGTCAACACCTGCTTTCTTTGGGATTGGAATTATTATATTCTTCTTGAAGTCTGAGGGTATTTCGCCTGTCTCATACATCTTACTCACCAGATGGTAGAGTTTTGTCATGACTGGCTCTCCCAATGCCGTCAGTAGTTCTAATGGAATGTTGTCTACTCCCGGAGCCTTGTTTCGACTTAGGTCTTTCAGTGCTCTGTCAAACTCTTCATGCAGTATCTTATCTCCCATTTCGTCTTCATCTACATCCTCTTCCATTTCCATTATATTGTCCTCAAGTACATCGCCCTTGTATAAACCCTCTATATACTCCTTCCAACTTTCTGCCTTCCCTTCTTTGCTTAGAACTGGGTTTCCATCTGAGCTCTTGATATTCATATAAGTGGTTCTCTTCTCTCCAAAGGTCTCTTTAATTTTCATGTAGGCAGTATCTATCATACCCCTAGTGAGATAAGCCTCTACATCCTTACATTTGTCCTCTAGCCATCCCTGCTTAGCCATTTTGCACTTCCTGTCGATCTCATTTTTGAGACGTTTGTATTCCTTTTTGCCTGCTCCATTTACTGCATTTTTATACAGGGTGATTCAAAAAGAATACCACAACTTTAAAAATGTGTATTTAATGAAAGAAACATAATATAACCTTCTGTTATACATCATTACAAAGAGTATTTAAAAAGGTTTTTTTTCAATCAAAAACAAGTTCAGAGATGTTCAATATGGCCCCCTCCAGAAACTCGAGCAATATCAACCCGATACTCCAACTCGTTCCACACTCTCTGTAGCATATCAGGCGTAACAGTTTGGATAGCTGCTGTTATTTCTCGTTTCAAATCATCAATGGTGGCTGGGAGAGGTGGCCGAAACACCATATCCTTAACATACCCCCATAAGAAAAAATCGCAGGGGGTAAGATCAGGGCTTCTTGGAGGCCAGTGATGAAGTGCTCTGTCACGGGCTGCCTGGCGGCCGATCCATCGCCTCGGGTAGTTGACGTTCAGGTAGTTATGGACAGATAAGTGCCAATGTGGTGGCGCTCCATCCTGCTGAAATATGAATTGTTGTGCTTCTTGTTCGAGCTGAGGGAACAGCCAATTCTCTAACATCTCCAGATACTGTAGTCCAGTTACAGTAGCACCTTCGAAGAAAAAGGGACCAAAAACTTTATTGGCTGAAATGGCACAGAAAACGTTCACCTTAGGCGAGTCACGTTCATACTGAGTTGTTTCCCGCGGATTCTCAGTGCCCCATATACAGACATTGTGACGGTTGACTTTCCCGTTAGTGTGGAAAATTGCTTCATCACCAAACACAATCTTTGAAACGAAAGATTCATCTGTTTCCATTTGAGCAAGGATAAAATCACAGAAATCGATTCTTTTAATCTTATCAGCTGCAGACAGTGCTTGAACCAATTTCAGATGATAAGGTTTCATAACTAACCTTTTTCGTAGGACTCTCCATACAGTTGATTGTGGAATTTGCAGCTCTCTGCTAGCTCTGCGAGTCGATTTTCCTGGGCTGCGAACAAATGCTTGCTGGATGTGTGCTACATTTTCATCACTCGTTCTCGGCCGTCCAGAACTTTTCCCTTTGCACAAACACCCATTCTCTGTAAACTGTCGTCGATTCACTTCTGCCGTACTCAATAACACAAAAAGCTTTCTGTTGAGCGGTCGCCATCTTAGCATCAACTGACGCTGACGCCTAGTCAACAGCGCCTCAAGTGAACAAATGTACAACCAAATGAAACTTTATAGCTCCCTTAATTCGCCGACAGATAGTGCTTAGCTCTGCCTTTTGTCGTTGCAGAGTTTTAAATTCCTAAAGTTGTGGTATTCTTTTTGAATCACCCTGTATTTTCTCCTTTCATCAATTAAATTCAATATTTCTTCTGTTACCCAAGGATTTCTATTAGCCCTCATCTTTTTACCTACTTGATCATCTGCTGCCTTCACTACTTCATCCCTCAGAGCCACCCATTCTTCTTCTACTGTATTTCTTTCCCCCATTCCTGTCAACTGTTCCCTTATGCTCTCCCTGAAACTCTCTACAACCTCTGGTTTAGTCAGTTTATCCAGGTCCCATCTCCTTAAATTAGCACCTTTTTGTAGTTTCTTCAGTTTTAATCTACAGTTCATAACCAATAGATTGTGGTCAAAGTCCACAGCTGCCCCTGGAAATGTCTTACAATTTAAAACCTGGTTCCTAAATCTCTGTCTTACCATTATATAATCTATCTGATACCTTTTAGTATCTCCAGGATTCTTCCATGTATACAACCTTCTTTTATGATTCTTGAACCAAGTGTTAGCTATGATTAAATTGTGCTCTGTGCAAAATTCTACCAGGCGGCTTCCCCTTTCATTTCTTCCCCCCAATCTATATTCACCTACTACGTTTCCTTCTCTCCCTTTTCCTACTGACGAATTCCAGTCACCCATGACTATTAAATTTTCATCTCCCTTCACTACCTGAATTATTTCTTTTATCTCATCATACATTTCATCAATTTCTTCATCATCTGCAGAGCTAGTTGGCATATAAACTTGTACTACTGTAGTAGGCATGGGCTTTGTGTCTATCTTGGCCACAATAATGCGTTCACTATGCTGTTTGAAGTAGCTTACCCGCACTCCTATTTTTTTTATTCATTATTAAACCTACTCCTGCATTACCCCTATTTGATTTTGTATTTATAATCCTGTATTCACCTGACCAAAAGTCTTGTTCCTCCTGCCACCGAACTTCACTAATTCCCACTATATCTAACTTTAACCTACCCATTTCCCTTTTTAAATTTTCTAACTTACCTGCCCAATTAAGGGGTCTGACATTCCATGCTCCGATCCGCAGAACGCCGTTTCCTTTCTCCTGATAACGACGTCCTCTTGAGTAGTCCCCGCCTGGAGGTCCGAATGGGGGACTATTTTACCTCCGGAATATTTTACCCAAGAGGACGCCATCATCATTTAATCATACAGTAAAGCTGCATGCCCTCGGGAATAATTACGGCTGTAGTTTCCCCTTGGTTTGAGTTGTCAGTACAAGGTTATAAACATAAAATCAGACATAGGTAACGCAGGAGCAAGTCTAATAATGAATAAGAAAATAGGAATGTGAGTAAGCTACTGTGAACAGCAATGAATCCATTATTGTAGTCAAGACAAACATCAAGCCAACACCCACCACAGTAGTACAGGTTTAGATGCCATCTAGCTTCACAGATGAAGAAGAGATTGAAGAAATGAACGATGAGATAAAAGAAATTATTCATATAGTTCAGGGTGATGAAAATTTAACTGTGGTGGGGGAAAGGAAGAAAAAACAGTTGGTGAACATAGACTGAGTGACAGGAATGAAAGAGGAAGCCACCTGATAAGACTTTTGCATGGAGCATAATTTAATCATTGCTAACACTTGGCTTAAGAATCATGAAATAAGGCTGTATATGTGGAAGGGGCTTGGAGACATTGGAAGGTTTCAGAATGATTATATAATCATAAGATAGAGTTTTTGGAATTAAATTTTAAACTGTAAGATATTTCCAGGGGCAGATGTGGGCTCTGACCACAATTTTGTCATTATGAACTATAGAAATTTCAAAAAGGTAGGGAATTAAGGAGACAAGACCTGTATAAGTTAAAAGAACCAGAGGTTGTACAGTTTCAAAGTGAACATTAGGCAACAGTAATGACCAACTGCAACAGGGGAAAGCATACAGTAGGAGATGAGGGATAGCTTTGAGAGATGAAATACTTAAGGCAGCAGAGGATCATATAAGTAAACAGACAAGGTCTAGTAAAAATCCTTGGATATTACAGAGATATTGAATTTAATGGATGAAAGGAGAAAATATAAAAATGCAGTAACAAGGCAAGTGATAGGAAAATGAGATTGACAGGAGGTGCAAAATGGCTATGCAGGAATGACTGCAGGACAAATGCAAGGCTGAGAAGCATGTTTAACAAGGGGGAAGGTAGAAATGCCCTACAATAAAATTAGAGAGACCTGTGGAAAAAAGGGAAGTGGTATATGACTAGCTAGAGCTCATATGGAAATCAGTACTTAGTGAAGAAGGGAAAGTTGAAAGGGGGAAGGGGTATATAGAGGGGCTGTACAAGGGAAATGAAGGTCATATTATAGGAAGGGAAGAGAAAACAGAAAGAGATGAGATGGGGGAGATAATACTATGAGAAGAATTTGACAGAGCACTGAAATACCAATGTGGAAACAAGGCCTCTGGAGTAGATGGCATTCTGTCAGTACTACTGATATACTTGGGAGAGCCAGACATGACAATACTATTCCACCTGGCATGCAAGATGTATGAGACAGGCAAAATATCCTAAGTTTGCAAGAAGAATGCAATAATTCCAATTCCAAAGTAAGCAGCAGCTGACAGGTATGAATATTACTAAACTATCAGTTTAGTAAGTCATGGCTGCATAATACTAACATAAATATTTTACAGAAGAATGGAAAAACTGTTAGAAGCTGACCTAGGGGAAGATCAATTTGGATTTTGGAGAAATATAGGAACAAGTGAAGCAATACTGACTCTTCAACTTCTCTTAGAAGATAGGTTAAGGGACGGCAAATCTACATTTGTAAAATTTATAGACTTAGTGAAAGCTTTTGACAATGTTGACTGGAATACACTGTTTGAAATTCTGATGGTATCAGTGGTACAATACAAGGAGCAAAAGGTTGTTCGCAACTTGTACAGACACTGGATGGCAGTTATAACAATCAAAGGGCATAAAAGGGAAGCCATTGTCGCAAAGAGTGTGAGATAGAGGTGCAGCGTTTATCCAGTACCACATCTCAAAGTATAATGAGAAATATTACGTTGGTGCAAAAGCTCACAGTGTTTTTGTTCTGCATGTCGGTATTCCTGTTGCTACAGGTTTATCAATCGATTGTCATTTATTATTTGTGTATCTCTGCTTTTTCGTCATCAATTGATTCGTCAACAACACCAATCATTCCTATATTGTACTGTTACTAGTGACAAGAAATGGTGTCTTTATGCTAACATAAGGAAAATAAAGGAATGGTTGGATCCAAACAAAGCAGTAACGCCACATACAAAGACCTACATGTATCCACAAAAGATAATGTTATGCATCTGTTGGAATAGTCACAGTGTGGTCTACTACGAATTGCTTGCACAAGGGTAAACATCACTGCTGACATTTAACGTCAACAATTGAGACATATTGCAGACACAATCCAAGTACAACAACCAGGAAGACTGCGTGAACCAATGCTATTCCATGCTAATGCCCAGCGGCATTCTGCTAGACTGACAAAAACACTAAGGTTCAATGTTAATATATAGCATGCGTTCTTTCAAATGTCTTTTTAACAAGAAGATGCAATAAATAAATAAACAAACAGGCTGAATGAAAAAAAAAAAAAAAACTCATGGAAGGAAAATTTAAAGAAATACCTGGTGTTACTGCAACTAGCTTTGTATGGTTATCTTCTGCTTTCATTCCCAAAGGCATGCACGAATCAGGCAATGCTGGAGCTCCGATTTTATATATTTTAAGTTCACTGAATCTCACATCAAAAGAATGTGGATACAATGGAGAACGAAGTCCATAGAAGTATTCTCTGACTCTGGAATCCCTCGCTTCAGCACGTTGACTTTGATTCCTCTCAACGACCTAAGAAAAGTATGGGAATAACAGTTAGTTCTATTTAGTCTATGCTTTTATATTACGTTCATGATAGTCTTATCACTTTTCTATTATCAAAAATCCTTGCACTTGTACGAGGGTTGTAACGTCCCACATTTTCTTAAAAATCCATTAACATACATACACAAACATCCTCGTTTGTGCTTCACATTCGATGCTTGATCTGTGTGCTATTGAAGTTTCAAACCGCTCTGGCAGATGGCAGAGACGTAGTACAGCATCAAAATGGTGTCTACATATTACTCACGTTACAAGCAGCATGCTGTTATTGGATTCTTGTGTGCAGAAAAAGAAACAGTGGTGAACATCCATAAACGTCTGCGTGCAGTGTATGACAATGCTGCAACTGATAGTAGTACAGTTGGACATTGGGTAAAGAAAGTTACAGCCTCAGGAAATGCAGAATCAGAGTTCAGCCACACTTGGGACATCCTATCATAGCCACTGCTCCAGACATGCTGGATCATGTGGATGCCATTATTCATGCCGATTGGCGCATCACAACTTGACAATTAGGGAACACACTTTGAAGATGATGAGAGTGTTAGTCACGCAGTGAAAATATGGCTAAGCCTACAGGACAAGAGCAGGGAATACATACTCTTCCACTGTGATGGAGACTACATACAAAAATAGGACATGGACAGGACATGTTGATTTATATTGTCATCAAATTCTGACTCTTAACAATAAATATTCCCTGAGAAAAAAGTGTGGGGCAATAACTATTGAATGATCCTCGTAGAATGTAAGAAAGTAATAGGATTTTACACATGCATGTTTGCCAAATAGTAAATGCCAATTGTATTATCCTGTATGGCACTGTATTCAGAGCTGGGGACAGCATACATACAACTCATTCCATGAAAAGTATATACCCTTAGCAGATTTCAATGGGGAAAGCCTTATGTTTTATTATGACTAATTTCCATCAATCTGAGCTAATGGTTCTAGTGATGACTATTATTATTAATAATAATCACTCATATCTTTGCCCTTATCCACTTTTCTTTTTGTAAGCCTCTTCTGATGGATGGTCCTCTGTTTTCTACCATCCACCTCAATTTCCAAGTAATTTTTTTGTGTACCCATGTGTTCTCTGTCTCCTTTACTTGCTGTACAGAGCACATATGGTGTCCCTTTCCATCACATACCACTTAGGGATAGGAATATTTTACACAGATGATCAAATGAAAAGTGATGCGATATGTACAATTTTTGGAAATATAACATGAAATCAATATGCTACAAAAATGGTTTTTCTCCCGTTCCCTATAATATCAACACGAAACTTTACAGATTTTATCATAAATTCAACAAAGGACTCCACAAAGACATATTTTCCATGGTCACAGCATCACAGATTTAAACTGAATTATCACTCAGTAGTCAGTCAGTCATAGCGTGTAGGCTTTATCGCTGATAAGATTTTCGCTTGTCGCATGTTTCTGAGTGATCTTTCCTATGAGGTGGGTCTGTTTTAAGGCATCAGAGTATAAAGCATGACTGCCATCATTATACGTAGGCTATTTAAGATTATATATATTACTGATAGGACGAGCAAAGGCACAGTCACATTGTAGTGATAATGCTACAGAAAAAATATATGGAAAAAACTAAACTTTTTCCTCTTTGGATTTATTATTTGTACTTGGCAACCTAACTGTACTCCATTACTAACCTTAAACTTATGAGTGTTTAAGGAAAATTTCCTATATTCGAAAAAAAATGAGATGTTGGATGTACTGTTTCCAATGGCAGGTAAAAATTTTTTATTTAAGTACTATTCACTTCCATGCACCAAAAAAGAAGTACAAATGAGAGAGCCTGTACTTCAGATTTACGAGGTTCAAAATTAAATCTGTATAATGAACATTCTTTTGATGTCTTATTTAAAAGAAGCAATACTTATAAAAATACAATTAATAAGAATGTTTTTGTGTAAAATATAAAATTGATTTTGCAGACACCACACTGGTGACAGACACTTATTATGTACTAATTATTCTATTGCCTTCTTATTCGCCATCTAGTGGTTAAAATGGAAACCATCAGTAGAGAGCATAAAAGGCTAATATCTCAGCAGTCTGACCTATACAAACAGACACAACCAATTGGCCAAAGGAGAAAGAAGAACAAATTTATCAGACATTAGAAAAAAAATTTCCCACTGGAAACACAAACAGCAAGCATGAGGGGAATTTGCAAATCACGCTCTTAAAGAAAAAAACTAATGGGTGCATCAAAGAAACAATAGGCAACAATTTCAGCACTGAAGAAGGAGAAGAAGAGTGCTGACCTCGATCAATGAAGTAAAAGAAATTAAAGACCTTGTCACCAGATGATCGCGAGCGACAGCTCTTCTATCACATCAACGAACGGTGTATCAGTACCTATTAGTGGGCATGTACTGCGTGCAGGTACTAGTACAGAGCTGCAATTCCACACTGCAGTAAGTACTGATTTGTACAGATTAGGTACCACCCCTCTCATTGCAAATGCGATGTTAGAGGAGAACATGATACAACACAGACAATTCAGTTCTTTTATACCTGACAAATGATCCACAACCCTATGGTTGTTATGAAGCCATTCCATGGGGTCCTACCCAAATCCTGGGCTGACATTCAGAAAATAAAGTTCATGGCTGGATCAATGGAAAAAGATGCAGTTCTATGGGCCACAGAAACACCTGATACATGTAAAACTTACAAAGTGTTTGAACAGTCTTTCTTGGTCAATTATTCGTCAAAGGATGTCCAAGAGAGATTGAAAAAGAAAGTTTTCAACCAGGAACCGGTTAACAAATGATAAAGTAGCAAACGCCTCTACATAGAAAAATATGTCAACAAGATAAAATACTGGGACAAAGCTATTACAACACGCGAGATATTGCAAAAACTAAAGGAATTATTGCAAGTTGCATTATTTTTTAAAAACTGCTAAGTACACCCAACAAAGCCACTGACAAGTCAGTGTATGACAACACCTTAGTGTGAATGTGACTAGCTTCTAAAGTTACTGTATTTACTAGAATCTAAGCCGCAGTCGAATCTAAGCTGCATCTGAAAAATGAGACTCGAAATCAAGGAAAAAAAAAAATATTTCCCCGAATCTAAGCCGCACCTGAAATTTGAGACTCGAAATGCAAGGGGAGAGAAAAATTTTAGATTGCACCTCCAAATCGAAACAAAGTTGGTCCATTGTAACATGAGACACAATTTAGGTCGAATGGATGAAGATACAGCCACAGTAGTTTGGTTCGAGTCATAAGCTTAGCAGTTAAACATGGGTACCCTTCCTTTTTCATATCCTTCGTCTGGTTTGAATTGATTGCTTATTTTGCATTGATCTGATAAGTGCCATTATCTTTGTTATAGGTGTTTACGTCACTCTAAGCTGAAAATGCATTATTGTACTGTGTCATGCATTGTTGGTCGCATTCTGATAATCAGTGTTTACGACCTGTCACTGCTCGCGGCACGGCTTGCTTTTGTGCGCGCTACTGCCGCTTACAATAAAAAGAAAGAGAGGAATGTCTCATTAGCGAAACAATGGCAAGTGACTGCTATTTGTTGTTACTTACACTGCTGCTTTCTTTGATAATGATCGACAAGAACCAAATAATAGAATGCGTATGATAGAAGATGTTCTGAATGAGAGTTTAGCAAAAATTTTTCTCAGTCTGAAAATCTTTGCAGAGACCTCTTTAGTACATTACACTCTGCACAGAAATTAGAGTCATCTTAGATTTTAAAATCTAGTCAGTTGCCATACTTCATTTCTGACTGTATCACTATTCAACATAAGAATAATATGAACATAAACATGAAATGATATGTATATTCTTCCAGGTTTGCTGTTGTCTCACTCTAGTTTCATAGTTTATTAGGCAGTCAGGATTTAAATGAGATAGTAGCAAACATGAAAGAATAGATGGCATTATGTTTACATTCGTATTATTCTTATGGTGAAGAGAATACTGCATGTGATTCACGATTCATAAAAGTTCCTATTAGCAGCCATCTCTTGTCACAGGTAGGAAAAAGTTCAGAACGTAGAGTTGGCCATATTGACATACATTCTAGATTTTTAGTGATGACTTCAAATGCAGAATGTGTTGTTGTCTTCAGTCTGTGGGCTGGTTTGATGCAGCTCTCCACACTTTTCTATCCTGTGCAATGCAGAGTATCAACACTTATAAAATAAGAATGAAAATAACTTACAAATTAAAGGCTGAAATTTAAAACAAAATTTTATTAGGTTTGTAATACATCTTGTAAGAAATGTTTAAAATATCAGTCATGATTCTGAATCACTATCACTCGATTCTTTGTTGCTCATTTCTTCATACAGAGCATCGTCCTCCATACAATCTAGTGCATTGGATAGCGAACATTTTTTTAAATGCTTGTTGCACAGTCTGATTTGGAACACACTTCCATGCATCATAAATCCACTGGCACACTTGTGACAAACTTGCGTGTTTTACAGGTCCTGATGGTGTCAGTTGTCTGTTGATTTTTGAAATCCAGACTGTGTACATTCATTTAAGCTTGTCCTTAAATGGTTTATTTAAACAGACGCCAAGTGGTTGCAGAATTGACATCATCCCACCTGGAATTACCGCCAAATATGTTTTGCTTTCCTCTAATTTTCGTTTAACTGCAGGTGTTGTATGGCCTGCGTACGCATGTAATACCAACAGGCTGCATAAACCAAGCATTGCGCCAGGATGACAATTCCACAAACGCGTAATCCATTCCAGCACCATGTCCTCGGAAAACCACCCAGTTTCGTTTGCTCGTACAACTACAGTTTTTGGAAACACTTCCGATTTCAGTAAAGTCTTTCGCTTGAAAACTATGAATGGGGGTAATTTATGTCCATCTGCTGTGCAAGCAAGCATGATGGACATCAGCTGTTTTTCACCCCATGATATAAGAACATTTACGTCTTTCTTTCCTTTGGCGTCAACCGTATAATTTGACAGCATGTTAAAATATACGGTGGTCAGCATTTTCTATTTGACCAAGAAGGTATTACTTTTCTGTGCACCGCCTAATTATGAAGCGCTGAAATTCCACAAGTTTTTCTTCATAATTTTTCGTCAGTTTCTGTGCAATTGAAGTTTGCCTCTGAAGTGAAATCCCCAGCACTTCATAAACAGATCAATTCAGCTGTGACTAGCCTTAAAATTTTTGATGTTTTGCTCTCTAGCAATTTCATGTGCCTTAATTTTTAAAATTTCGGCATTCACAGGCTGGAATTTCTGACACTGTCTCTTAACAAGCTCATTTAAAATCACTTCTAGTGCATGATATCGGCCACACTTTGGCCCACTAAATGCTTTCCTGCTACTTGAACATTCAAATAATTTGTCTCTCTGCAGTCGCCATCGGCCGATGATGCTCTCATCAATCCCGTATCGCAGACCTGCAGCTCAATTAGAACTTTGTTCCGCAAAAGAAATAGCGCCTCTTGAATTTGGCACTATAATGAAAGCACTGCATTATGGTTCACTAACACCAACAAGCACTTCAGAAAATTCCACGAAGCAGCTGGTGCCAATACGTGAAACCTTAATGAGACCCAGCATATCAACTCATGCGACAATCCTAAAGCCTTGTGCATTGTTGGTATTTTTGTGTAAAGACATTTATTTTTGTTGCTAGAAATATTTGAAAGGTTGCTACATTTGAAGATGAACAACACAGAATTTCTATTTACTTCGTTGGGTAATGTATGAAAATGCAGTGGTCAAAACTTGGGGTCTTCTACCTGACAGAGAGGTTTTGGCGCCAGTATTTATCTCTGTGTCTGAAAAGCATGCCTGTGTAGCACTACATATATTCGACAGCAGAAGTTAGTTTTGGTGGCACCAACCAACATTTTTCAGAACTTCTGCTTACTTTGCGCTCAATTCTAAGCCGCAGGGGGTTTCTGGATTACAAAAACCAGAAAAAAAGTGCGGCTTAGATTCGAGTAAATACGGTACTGATTAATTCACATAGCAAATGGAAGATCAAATTTTTCATAATGAACATTTAAACAAACATCATGTATTGTATAATGTTTATTATTGAACATCAAGGGACAATTCCTATTGACCTTAGTGGCAATATAATGTTAACAACAAACTTTACAGATTTTATCATAAATTAAACAAAGGACTCCAGAAAGACATATTTTCCATGAATTAAACTGAATTGTCACTGACAGAAGTTCGCTTATCATATGTTTCTGAGTGATCTTCACTATTGCATATATTTCGCCTTCCTATGAAGTGAGTTTGTTTTATGGCATCAGAGTGTAGCACGGAACTGCTGCCATTATATGCAGACTATTTAATATTATGTAGATAAATGTTAGGACAGGAGCGTAGGCACTGTTACATTGTACTGGTTACACAAACATAGAAAAGGTATATGGAAAAGGTAGAACTTATTCTTTTTCCTCTTGGAGCTCCTATCTGTACTTAGCAACCTTATTAATCTTAAACTTAAATGTGTTTAAGAGAAATTTCCTATGTTCCACTGGAAGCTAAAAAATATTTAGGGATGGGAGAGAGAGCCTATACTTCCCATTTATGTGGTTCAAAATTAATTCTGAATAAATAACATTTTTTGCTATCTTTATGAATATTAATATTTTTGTGTAAAAGACAAAATTGTCTGTTTTTTACCATCCATTGCAATTTCCAAATACTACGTAAATATTATCAGCCCCGGTGTGTTCTCTGTATTCTGTACTTGCTGCACAGAGTGCAAATTGTGTCCCTGTTCACCACATTCCACTCAGGGACAAGAAAATTTCACATACATGTTACAGCAAAATGTAAGGCAAAAATCTTCAATTTTTGGCAATGTAATGTGAAATCTGCAAGATAACACAAAACTAAAATGTAACAAGACTTTGCATTTTTCCTTGTTTCCATATTAAAATGTCACAATTCTGAAGGTAGGCGTTTGCTAATATAGGTAACTGACACTTATTGAACGATAAAGTTGGATTTTGACTTTTTTGCTCTCAGTGCTGAAAACTGTATGTAACCTTAACATGTAAGCTGATTTGCCAGGTAAAGAACTATCAAACAAAAATAACCTACTTCAAATGATCTCCATTCTAGTAACAATTTGTCATTGACTTGATATTTCCTGACACTTTTGCAAGAACTATCATACAAAAAAATGACTTGCTGTTGAGACATCTTTACTGCAGTGAATCAATTAAACTATCTATTTTTCAGTATGAAAGCATATATATGAAAAATACCAAATATGGTACTGTGTAAATGCATAAATCAACATGGCATCTAACCTATGCCCTGATCCACATGACACACCACACTGCTACCACAAACATAATTTACAAAATAGTAAAAATAATATTGTATAAATACTGAAATAAACATTCTCAGTTTTACAGCCAGAAAAATGTTTGCATGAGCTCATGTGTACTTGGTTTGACTCCACTTTTATTTAAATATTTGTGAAACTTAAGTGATGTATTTGATGATTTTTGTATTCATAATTGCGCACTACAAAAATATGCAGTTTAACTGACACACCACATTAATGAACTCCCCAAACCAAGACATTTTTGCTATGATTTCTTGACAAAAACATCAGGCAATCTCTCATCACCAGCTAAAACCATTATCTATATTCCTAGTTAAATTATGGCTACAGGTCCATGTATATTAAGTCTGTGTTCCTCCCTCTAATTCTTGTATAAGCCAGGGAGTGATAATGAACTCTATTAATGCTGACAAGACAAAGATTTTGTTACATGTATTTACTATAGCAAGTCTAAGTTGTGTATGATATTCTGAAGGGATACATATCATTTCATAATTAAATGGAAAAGCGACTTTTCACATCGTCAGCAGGCTATGTGGATACTGTCAATTTTCTGGTATTGTGCTGTTCAAATTTAGACACTGGGTGACAGTCTTCACAATTCAGTAAAGTACTGACAGAGTGGCAGCATAACGTCGCAGAAGCGAATTCTGAAATTATGACAATGCTTTCTGTTGAACTTTCAACAGTTTATTGCTGCAAAACTATTTTTTCCTTAATGGGCTTACTATAATCATTTTATTTTTTAAAATAATTCAAATAATGTGATCTATTATGTCAGTAAATACACTAGGTAGTCAAAAGTATTTGAACACCCCAAAAACATACCTTTTTCATATTAGGTGCATTGTGCTGCCAATTACTGCCAGGTACCCCATATCAGCAACCTCAGTAGTCATTAGACCTTGTGAGAGAACACAATGGGGTGCTCCACGGAACTCATGGACTTCGAATGTGGTGAGGTGACTGGGTGTCACTTGTGCCATATGTCTGTATGCGAGATTTCCACTCTTCTACACATCCCTAGGTCACTGTTTCCAATGTGATAGTGAAGTGTAAACGTGAGGGACACATCCAGCACAAAAGCGTACGGGCCGATTCGTCTGTTGACTGACAGAGACCGACAACAGATAAAGAGGGTCGTAACGTGTAATAAGCGGACATCTATCCAGATCATCACACAGGAATGCCAAACTGCAACAAGATCCACTGCAAGTACTATGACAGTTAGGCGGGAGGTGAGAAAACTTGGATTTCATGATCAAGCAGTTGCTCATAAGCCACACATCACTCCGGTAAATGCCAAACGACACCTTGCTTGGTGTAAGGAGCGTAAACATTGGGTGATTAAACAGTGGAAAAATGTTGTGTGGAGTGACGAATCATGGTACACAATGTGGCAATCTGATGGCAGGGTGTGGGTATAGCAAATGCCTGGTGAACGTCATCTGCCAGCGTGTGCAGTGTTGACAGTAAAATTCGGAGGCAGTGGGGTTATGCTGTGGTTTTGTTTTTCATGGAGGAAGCTTACACACCTTGTTATTTTGTGAGACATTATCACAGCACAGGCCTACACTGATGTTTTAAGCACCTTCTTGTTTCCCACTATTGAAGATCAATTCAGGAATGGCGATTGCATCTTTCAACACGATCGAGCACGTGTTCATAACGCACAACCTGTGGCGAGTGGTTAGACAACAATAACATTCCTGTCATGGACTGGCCTGCTCAGAGTCCTGACCTGAATCCTATAGAACACCTTTGGGATGTTTTCGAATGCCAACTTCGTGCCAGGCCTCACTGAGTGACATTGATGCCTCTCCTCAGTGCAGCACTCCATGAAGAATGGGCTGCCATTCCCCAAAAAACCTTCCAGCACCTGGTTGAACGTATGCCTGTGAGAGTGGAAGCTGTCATCAAGATTAAGGGTGGGCCAACATCATATTGAATTCCAGCATTACCAATGGAGGGCGCCACGAACTTTTAAGTCCTTTTCAGCCAGGTGTCCAGATACTTTTGATTACATGGTGGGTACATTTATTTTTTAATTTTCAACTTAACACTGAAAAACAACGAAATTAGATAAAATAAGGAACAATTGGCACTTCAAAAATAACTAAACAGAAACTAACATAAAAATTGGCAAAAAATGATGCCAAACGTGGCAGAAAATAGCACCAAACCTGGCAGAAAAATAATACCAAAACTGACGAAAAATAACACTCAAATTTGCAAAAAATAACAAAGAAATTGGATATAAAATAAAACGATTCTCTTACGACCCTATCAATACTTCCGTCATAGAATGAGATTTTCACTCTGCAGCGGAGTGTGCGCTGATATGAAACTTCCTGGCCGATTAAAACGGCGTGCCAGACCGAGATTCGAACTCAGAACCTTTGCCTTTTGCGGGCAAGTGCTCTACCATCTGAGCTACCCAAGCACAACTCATGCCCCATCCTCTTGAGCACTTGCCCATGAAAGGCAAAGGTCGCGAGTTTGAGTCTCGCTCTGGCACACAGTTTTAATCTGCCGGGAAGTTTCAATACTTCTGTCATTCTATACACTTATACCTTTCCTCTGTGCACTTAGGATATAATGCTTTAGGGAAATGCATCAACAGTTTCTTTAGGATTAGAGGGGGAGGGGGGGGGAGGGGCAGGTGATCAGCTCATGATGTCCACACATGTTAGTTCACTCGATTACATGTACACCTTGCAGTATATGTCCAACTTAATGAGAGTTTTTTCTACAAATCATACTTAAAAAAAGTTAAGCAACCAGAAGGCAAAGTTAAATTGCAGGTGTCAACACATGATAGTGTTGGTAGCATGTGTAGAGCATCAGAAATCACATAAACAAAGGGAGCACGAGACATATGTTCCACAGTAGTATCAATATTTCACAGATATATTATGTATTTCAATGTGATAGTCATGGTGACATGGTCAGCCTGAACAGATATGTGAGGGTACCTGTTTCTGACAGATGATTAATAGCTATACCAAGGGAGATTAGTGGGTCACATCAGGGGCTCACATTAGAAAATGACATGAGCTAATAACATATTACTGTAGACATACTACAAGCACATGTTTTTCCTCTCATGAAGGAATCCCACTCTAAGCCTCAGCAGCAGTGCATCAAGAACTGATACTTAGAGAAGACTTTCTCTGTGATTCTAAGTTAGAACTATCAGTAAGGCACAGCAGTACAAGTTGAGCATCTGATGTATAAGCTATGTAGATTTGGACCAATCCTATATAACAAATGCTTGAAAAAGTCTGTAGCAGAAATTCAGTACCAAGCTTAACTTCAGGGAGTAGAACCCACCTGATTCCCTAACTGAAGTGTACTTTCAAATCTATGAGTAATTTATACCTTGTGTACTAACCAAATTAGTCTCCCCCCCCCTCCCTTCCCCCCCCCCCCCCACCTCTCTCTCTCTCTCTCTCTCTCTCTCTCTCTCTCTCTCTCTCTCTCTCTCTCTCTCTCTCTCTCTCTCTCTCTCTCCTGAATCCCACTACTTTGTTTGCACTGTGGACCAGAAAATCGAAACCTGGTCTTCCCAAATAACAAATGACCACTGAAGGAACACAAGATATTTAGAGATAACCAATGCAGCTTCAGGTCAACTATCAGGGATGAGACACAGATCTGGTGGCCATGAAAGCCTCAGCACATAACATTCAGTCTCATATGCTTAGCAATATATGCAACAAACACCCAAGTACAGTCTTTTGACAAGAAATCGATTGTCCATGCATAGCCCAAGTATCAGGGATGAAGTACCTACATGACTAGTATAAACCTCAATCTGTCATCAAAAGAATATTTGTGGAATATGTTCACATACATGTCACCGACTATGAGCCATCCTCAAATAGCCCAGATACAAAAACGTTTCTTTTAAGACAAAGGTTGCGGGTTCGAGACCCTGATCAGAATACAATTCTAATCTGCTGGAAACATCCAACATTGTTACTATTAAATCTGCAATAAGACTTTGCAGATTTAAATTCATGTATCATTATGAGAGCAGTTTAGAGATGCATAACTGACAGGAACATCGAAGAAAAACTACAAACTAAATTTTACTTGCATCGACAGAGCATCGGTAACATTAATAGCTAAGTGTTAGCACAATGTTACATAAAATAACAACAAAAAATTACTCACTCCACCACTCTTGGGAAGGAATACCACTTTTACAAATGGTGGCATGTCACGTACTAATTCATTATAAAGTCGTTCTTGATCCAGCACAATAATAATATCTACTTCAAATGCTTGGGCAACATGTGTCAGAAGTTTATAACCATCGCCTTTAACCCAACCACATGTGTTGATTATCACTCCAGAGGCGTTTGCTGTGGACAGAAAGACAGCACATGTTCTTAACACTTTTTTGGACCAAAATCGGGTTTTTCAGTAAATACATATACAGATATTGCTAGTATTAGACATAAGGTAAAGAACTAATTTGCAAAGTAGTAGTTTTTTTTCCCTCCCCCTTCAAGTAATCAGGTCTGCCACCATTCTGCCCTGGCTGTATTCCGTGTTTGCCAGATTGGAGCTATGATGAATTAAGAAGCAGAGCTCTCTGATAAATTCTTTGCAGTTACTTCTGCACATAAGGCCTGTTTATAACTACAGTTTGGATAATATTTATTACGTGTTTTCTTTTATTCTGAGTGGATTAGAAATAGACTGTCAGAGACAAAGTCATGTACGTCTTTTGTTGTCTTTCAGAAGTCACTGCTGCACTGCTGCTTTTTCTCAAGGTGATATGGTGGAGTAGTTATGACACTGAAATAATACTTGGAAGGAGTGGGGTTCTAATTCGCATCCACACACACTGCTTCAGATGAAGACTGCGACTTGTTTTAAGAGACTAGATTGCGTTGTTATCAGTTTCCCAATTCTCTCAGAACATTCAGGTCATAATTACGACAGAAAGAAGGGAAAAAAAGCAGTGTTGTACTTCTGTATCAGAGATCTAGCTGCTGTGACAAATTAATGCTACTAGCCAAATTAGTACCATAAACAGTTTTGCTAAAAAAAGCATGTTGATTCATGGAGGTCAAAAAGATAAGTAAATAAGCAAAAAGATAGTTATGTTTGGGAATGTCAGTGCAGGAGAAGGGCCAGGCTGGCCACTCTGGGCTGGCACTGTAGGGAGGGCCACTCCCTCAACATCTACTCAACACTAACATAAGGGAACATAACTTTTAGCAATAATAATAATAATAATAATGGTTGAACTCGTGAACATGTCGCTATCAACTTACTTAAAAGACGAACTCAGAATATTTAGTAGTTACAGCTGAAAGACATTGTAAAACATAGTCAACAAAAATATGTAGACACTGAAGTAATAAAAGACGACAAAGACCAAACTTAGGTTAACAGTGCCATTCAGAGAGTATTGTAAGAATAGAGACTATTACACACTCACTATAAAACAGAATGCAGAGAAACTGATTTAGTAAACATAACAGCAACTCACATGCCTGTAATAAGGGCAAGATGTGAATCCTACAACAATTTTCACAGTCAGATCCTAGTGAAAAATCTTTTAAAAAATCCTAGGATTTTGTTGTACTGCAGACACCAGACAAGAAGCAGGAATATTAAATACCATACTAAAAAATGTACCAATCTCTGGCCACTGCATAGACTTACAAACAAATGAGAGATGTTGGCATTAACACCCCCGGTATAAAAAAAAAAAAATTATGGCTTATTAAAGTGAACAAGGCACTAGGCCCTGATGGACTTCCAGTTATATTTTAATAAACCCCTTCCAAGCTCATTGAGAATAACTTTCATAATGAGACATCTGCAATAACGGTGAAAGATGGATGCACAGAATTATTTACCAATATTTCTGACATCCATCTTTTGCAACTGCCAAGAGCATATTCTAAGCTCAAACTTTACGATATTCCCGGAAAAAAGAAAGCCTCTCTCAAAGAAGCAGATGTATTTAGAATACAACTTGCTTATCCAGACAGAACATTTTGTAAACAACAGATCCAAGTGAATAAGCAGATTTCATCTTCCTAGAACATTGTACATTGTCAACTACTAACCAAGATACAGTCATATGAAGTATCTTCCCAGATATATGATTGGCTCTATGAACATTTGACTATTAGAATACAGTACATTACAATGGACAACAAATGTTCTACAGTAAAGAAATTAAAATCAGCTGTGTCTTAAGGAGGTGAAATAAGACCTCCAATATTCTCAATACATGTATGTGATTTACTAGCTAGCAACAGCAGCACTATAAGAACATTCACATACAATGCTGCTTTCTACAGGCAATTACCATTGTCAGGCACTCATAATAAAATGCAGAAAGACTCTGACAAAATTTCAACTTGGTGTAATGAACAACTCTATTTAAATATAGATAAATGTGTGATAATGGCTACAGCAAAGAGGTAGTTGTGGGAAAATGCAATGTACCTGTAGATAAATTGTGTATAAAATACCAATGCAACTAATTCTAGGGTAATATTCAAATGTTTAAAGTCATTACCAAGTAGGCATGACAATAGACACCAAATGAATTCAGATACATACCGCTAGGGCTGAGAGAGATCAGTATAGCCCATACAAAACGAAAATGCTCAAGGAACGCAAACTGGAGTTCTAGCAAGTAAGATGATGCAGTTCTTGTGAAACCCTCTTGGGTAAATTTAGAAAACTTGTGTTTGAAAACCGTGCGAGCATTATGCTGCTGCAATCATATTTCCCATACAAAGATCGTGGAACCACATAAGGGTGTATACAGAGACTTACAGAGCACCCCCCCCCCCCCACCCCAAATAAATAAATAAATAATCACTTAATAAAGATGGACTAGAAGAGAAAATCGACAATACTGGTGTGAAGCCACTCTTCATCATGCATCTTGACAGTGGCATGCAAAGTGTACACATAGATGCTTCAAATCATTCCTGGTGCTTTTACCAGATGGCTGTACACATGGAACTGAAGTTGATTTGCTTTAAGCACAAACAAACATGGATGTTTAACAATGATACACTCTACTAATAGGAGCAAGTAAAATTTGTAGTGGCTGAAGAGAATTAAGTGCTAAAAGTGTGTCAAGGGATATCAATATGGGGTGGAGGCATGAGGATTCTTGTGCCTCCAAGGCAAAATACTGCAGAGGTTGTCTCCCCCTCCTTGTCACCTTGTGAATTACATCATAATTGTCTTTCTGACAATATGTAGTTTGATTTGTGGCACACAGCAGCAGAATCCACTATAACCGTCTCAACAGATGTTTACTGCTTGTATTTAGTCAAATTAGTTTATTTACTCATGATTCTAAAATACTTACACAGATTATTTACAGAAGAATAGAAAAACTGATTGAAACTCACTCAGCAAAGATCAGTATGGCTTCTGGAGAAATGTAGGAACACACAAGGCAATACTGTCCCTACAACTTGTCTTAGAAGATAAATGAAGAAAGGCAAATCTACACCTATAGCATTCGCACATTTTAGTGAAAGTGTCTGACAAAGTTGTGCAGAAAATAATCTTTAAAATTTTGAATGTAAGAGGGATACACTACAAGGAGCAATGGTTATCTACAGGCTGTGCAGAAACCATATTGCAAGTATAAGAGTCAAAGGATATGACCGGCGGCAGTAGTTGAGAAGGGAGTGAGACAGGGTGGTAGTCTACCATCTGTGGTTTCATCTCTCTTAATGCTGATTCTTGGATCAAGTACATCACAATAAATTTATCTTGCTTCAGTTTATCTCTAAACGGATAATACGTTACATTAAACTGCCCTCAGACATTCTACATTTTAAGTTCACTGAACTGGAGAATTGATCATACAATGTACCCTTTCATGGCTGGTACTGATATCACTTAAAACATGGGTTTTTAGACCATGGTTGATGTGTAAAACTTTCTCTTAATGTTTGCCATTTTACATCCATGACAGTTCTATCCAGCCTTCCATATGTTCATTGCACTTTCTCCAACCCTATTTATTTCATTTCATCTTATTTAATTCAACTCTACTAATCTATCTTTGTATCCTAGAGTTCAGCAATTTATTGTTTTCAAACAAAATGTAGTGGAATGAGTTGGTTTTTAAGATTTTTGTTATAGTACATTTAGTCAAAATTCTCACAGAAAGGTACAGATGCAGAAGTACCTACGCATGTAATGTGGCGTGAAACCATTTCTTGAGCCCTATCATTTCACTAACCAGAATATTCTTTCATCCTGGCCGGAGTGCCAAAGTCCTCGGAAATCACGTGTTAGTAGCATATCCAACAACTCTATCCAGTCCGTCGAGCCCCTTAGAGTTTGGTAAGACATGTAAACAGTGCCAAATCTCAACAGTCTCAGATTAGATCTGAGTTCCTTTTAGAACCTCAGAGCAATGGATCAACACAACCTGTCTGCATGCTGATCATGTGCCAAAAGAGCCCATGAGTCTCCAGAGTCATTAAGTAATTTGTTATTCTTTGGGGCACCAGTAATACATTCAGTCCAAATAAGAGCAAACTTTGTCACCATGCAGTACACACTGTGGGTTGGTTAGCAGCCCAATTCATATTTGTTCCTTATGAAGGGATCCATCATGATTGTTACCTTAATAATATGAGAGGAAGTCAAAACGTAAAGGGACTTTTGCAATTTCTTGTCCTAGGGCTTGGTAACACTGCTAGGGGCTGAAGTACTGTCATCTGCAGCAACTCAATACAATGTGTCACTCTTATTCCCACATTAGTCATCATTTAGTAGCACAGCAAGAAACATGGCAGCTCCAGTGTCAATCTACACCAAGAAGGAAATACTTTAAATCTGCATAAATTATTTGTCAAGTGACAGTGTAGTATGATGACAGTTATTTATTATGAAGCAATATCTACGAATGGATAAAGCACTTCAAACAGCGAAGAACTTCTCTCTGTGACAAGGAAAGATCGTGCAGACCAACAACGTCAACAACTGAGGACTATTTGGATAGTTGAGGCTATGGTGATGGAAAGCAGACAATTCACAGTGGCAGAAATCACCAATACTTTACATATCAGTCATGGTTCAATGCATTCCATCTTATACGACAGGCTAAATTTTCAGACAGTGTGTGCAAGGTGCATACCGAAACTATTGTCAGTGCAGCATAAGATGCAAAGGATGGACATCTGTTGTAGACATTTGGCCCATTACCACCAGGGGAGATGGATTTTTACAGCAAACTGTTACTGTAGACAAAATGTGGGTGTTCCTTACACTCCAAGAGATGAGACAGGGAATAGTGAGAACTATAGTGGTGTTTTCTGAATCAAACTGAAGCCTGCAATCAGATCCAAACATGGAAAACTGCGAAAAGGTGTCATCCTGCAGCAAGATAACACTCAGCCACATTCTACATCTACATATACATGAATACTCTGCAAATTACATTTTAGTGCCTTGCAGAGGGTTCATCTCTCTATTATTCTCTATTACTCCAATCTCGTATAGTGCACGGAAAAAACAAACGCCTGTATCTTTCTGTACGAGCTCTGATTTCCCTTATTTTATAGTGGTGATTGTTCCTCCCTATGTAGGTCACTGTCTACAAAATATTTTCGCATTCAAAGGAGAAAGTTGGTGACTGGAATTTCGTGAGATGATTCCATCGCAGTGAAAAATGCCTTTCTTTTACTGATATCAAGCCCAAATCCTGTATCATTTCAGTGACGCTCTCTCCCAATACTACAAAACGTGTTGCCCTTCTTTGTAATTTTTCAATGTACTTTGTCAGTCCTATCTGGTAAGGATCCCACACCGCGCAGCAGTATTCTAAAAGAGGATGGAAAAGTGTAGTGTAGGCAGTCTCCTTAATAGATCTGTTACATTTTCTAAATGTCCTGCCAATAAAACACAGTCTTTGGTTAGCCTTCCCCTCAACATTTTCTATGTATTCCTTCCAATTTAAGTTGTTTGTAATTCCTAGGCATTTAGCTGAATTTACGGCCTTTGGTTTTGACTGATTTATCATGTAACCAAAGTTTAACGAATTCCTTTTAGCACTCATGTGGACGACCTCACACTTTTCATTATTTAGGGTCAACTGCCAATTTTCGCACTATTCAGATATATTTTCTATATCATTTTGCAATTTGTTTTGATCTTCTGATGACTTAGTCGATAAATGACAGTGTCATCTGCAAACAACCTAAGATTGTCTCCCAAATTATTTAAGAGCAGCAAAGGGCCTATAACACTACCTTGGGGAATGACAGAAATCACTTCTGTTTTACTTTATGACTTTCTGTCAACTACTACGTACTGTGACCTATCTGACAGGATATCACAAATTCAGTCACATAACTGAGACGATATTCCATAAACACGCAATTTCACTACAAACCACTTGTGTGGTACAGTGTCAAAAGCATCCCAGAAATCTAGAAACATGGAATCAATCTGAAATGCCTTGTCAACAGCACTCTACACTTCATGTGAGTAAAGAGCTAGTTGTATTTCACAAGAACGATGTTTTCTAAACCCTTGTTGACTGTGCGTCAACAGACCGTTCTCTTCGAGATAACTCATAATGTTAGAACACAATATATGTTCCAAAATCCTGCTGAATATGGATGTTGATGATATGGGCTTGTAATGTAGTGGATTGCTCCTACTACCGTTCTTTAATATTGGTGTGACCTGTGCAAATTTCTAGTCTTTGAGTATGGATATTTCGTCAAGCAAATGGTTGTATAGGACTGTTAAGTATGGAGCTAATGCATCAGCATACTCTGAAAGGAACCTAATTGGTATACAGTCTGGATCAGAATACTTGCTTTTATTAAGTGGTTTAAGTTGCTTCACTACTCCGAGAATATCTCCTTCTACGTTACTCACGTTGGCAGCTGTTCTCGATTACAATCCTGGAATATTTACTTCGTCTTCTTTTGTGAAGGCATTTTGGAAGGCTGTGTTTAGTAACTCTGCTTTGGCAGCATTGTCTTCGATAGTATCTCCACAAATATCGTGCAGAGAAGGTATTTATTGTTTCTTGCCGCTAACATACTCTTTGGATTTTCTGCCAGGTTTTAAGACAAAGTTTCTATGTGGAAACTGTTATAAACATCTCGCATTTAAGTCTGCACTAAATTTCGAGTTCCTGTGAAAGATTGCCAATCTAGGGGATTTTGCGTCTGTTTAAATTTGGCATGTTTCTTTTGTCGTTTCTGCAACAGTGTTTTGACCCGTTTTGTGTGCCAAGGAGGATCAGCTCTGTCATTTTTTAATTTATTTGATATAAATCTCTCAATTGCCGCTGATACTATTTCTCTGAATTCAAGCCAACATTTATACTACTAATTTGAAAGGAGTAGAGATTGTCTCTCAGGAAGGCGTTAAGTGAATTTTTATCTGCTTTTTTGAATAGGTGTACTTTTCGTTTATTTTTGGAAGATTTGGGGGTTACAATATTCAATCTCTACGACAACCCTGTGTTCATTAATCCCTGTATCAGTTTTGATGCTCATTATTAACTCAGGATTATTTGTTGCTAAGAGGACAAGTGTGTTTTCACAACTGTTTACTATAAACTAACTGCTCGAAATAATTTTCAGAGTAAGCGTTTGGCATGATTTCGGATGATGTTTTATGCGTACCTCCAGAATTAAACATGTACTTTTGCCAACATATCAAGGGTAAATTAAAGAGACCACCAACTATAATCGTATGAATTGGGTACGTGTTTGAATTCAAACTCGTTTTCCTTGAACCTTTCAGCAACTCTATCATCTGAACTGGGAGGTTGGTAGAAGGATTCAATCATTATTTTACTCTGGTTACTAACAATGACCTCTGCCCATACTAACTCACAGAAACTATCTACTTCAATTTCGTGACAAAATAAACTACTTCTGATAGCAACAAACACACCAGCGCCAACCGTGTTTAGCCTATCCTTGCGGAACACAGTTAGGTTCTTTTCAAAAATTTCGGCTGAGCTTATCTCCGGCTTTAGCCAGCTTTCAGTGCCTGTAACGATTTGAGCATCAGTGCTTTCTATTAGCGCTTGGAGCTCTGGTACTTTCCCAACAAAACTATGGCAATTTACCAATGGTTCCTGTATCTATGTTCTTCCTGCACTCTTTGTGACTGAAGCCCTTCCTGTGTTTTCCTGAGACCCTCTAACCTAAAAAACTGCCCAGTCCATGCCACACAGACCCTGCTACCCATGTAGCCAACTCCTGCGTATAGTGGACACTTGATCGATTCAGCAGAACCCAAAAGCCAAACACCCTTTGGTGCAAGTCGAGAAGTCTGCAGTCTACACGGTCACAGAGCATCTGATTCAGGCCCTCCACTCGGTTCTGTACCAGAGTGCCAAATGGATGGCAGAAACAATAAAGGAGTTGGGATCTGAATTGTTGGAATGCCCACCACACAATCCAAACCTGGCTCCAAATGATTTCCATATGTTTAGACCAATGAAGGAAGTGTTCATAGGAAGAAGGTTTGCAACCTATGTAGTAGTCACTGATACAATGCGAAATTTGTCACAGGTGCAACCTAAAATCTTTTTTTCCGGCGGAATCAAGCTTGCGAAACACAGGTCGAAGTGTGCTGAAGAGCAGGGATGTTATGTTGAAAAATAATATATGTTTCAGTTTTATATCATTAGAATAAATATGTCTTTTCTCGAAAGTCCTTTACTTTTTAATTTCCCATCATACTAATATGCAGTTGCCTGGTGTGAATGTCTGGACTGGGCTCTTGGATGTGCTCTGTTTCATCTCCTCCCGTTCTTAGTAGTTGATGTTTGCAGCTGACCAAATGCTTGCATATGTATGGGACAATTTCATAGCATATCAACACACACTAGGCATCCAAAGAGGGCAAAAAGTGAACATTTAAGAACTTTATAAGCATTTTTTTTTTAATTTACGATGAGCTGCATATTTTGAAAGAAATTCCAATATCCTGGTTTAGCAATTAAAAATTGTATTGTGTCTTGATATTGTACAATTATTTTCAACACACCCTGTACTATTCACTCACCTCTTCTATTTGCCTGCATCCTCTCAGAGACAACTTCAGACAGTCTTGTAACTAGTATATTATATAAAGTCAGATTTGCAGCTGGACCACAGTGACCAAAGTGGTAGACCAGTGGCGCTTGCTGCGAGAAACCTTCTTCAACTGATGCTGGTCTTTCCACAAGAAGAGCACCTAAAAATAATTTAATGTAGAATAACAAGAAATACCGCTTATCCTACTTTAATTACAGGTCTCTCTATTTTTCACAATGCTCATATATAGTGCAAACTAATTAAATTTTGAGTACATAAAGTGAAAGTTGCAGTGCCAGTAAGGTTAATAGCATCTACAATCTACAAAATAGTTTGCTAAAAAAGGAGAATATAAACTAAATGGTATGCAGCTACTAGCCCGGACATAATGTGGTTTTCGAAATGCTATATGCTTTAGACTGGATCTGCGTTATTTCTCCTTATGTATGTTCTGAAGCAACTACTACTAAATAATTTATATTATTAAGATCATCTTCAATTATGGTCATTTGATAATGATCCCAACCAGGATACAAAACCAGCTGTGTTGACAGGAGGAGGACTAGCGTTCAGTATCCAATAGAGAACAAGGTAATACCAGATGGAGTACCAGCATTGGTCAAACAAGGGTAAGTAATCAAATCAGCCATGCCCTTTTCAAAGAAATCAGCCTTCCGCATCAGTCAGTTTAATGCATTCACAGAAACTCTTAACCTGGATGGTGATCTTAAATCTGTTCTTCCCAAACACGAAGGCAGTGCTTTAACCACTGCTCCATCATGCTCAGTAGTGCTAAATCTTGCTGTACAGTAATGTGGAGTCTTGTAGGAAAATGGTACAACAACAGTTTCGTAAGTCTTACAGTACCATGTTCAAATTCACGATTCTGTTGAGAAAAACGAAATATCAATTCCTAATTTAATGGCAGAAACATTATGGAGCAACATGGTACACAAAATTGGTTGTCATTCATCACTTAATTATTATGACATCTTGCCATGTATAAATTGTAATTTTAAAATGTGATTTTTAGGCGATTAAGTTCTACATTCACACCTTCCATTAGAATCAAAAAGTGAAATACAGATTCAACAGAAAGAAATTGCTTCCCGGATATCTGAAGGCTTCTCACGCTATGTTTTGACAGACTGTAAAATATGCATTCTGCACCCTTCTTATTAATGAATGCCTTCTACCTGCACTTATGACACAACATTTGGCAACATGCCAGCCCTTATTTTGTGGTCACTAGTAATTTCACTCTTCTTGTTTGCAAAGCAGCAGTTTTGCTTATAGTTTGTGCCTGTCTCTTGCATTATAAATCATTATTTGTACATGTTAATAATTTTCATGTAATTTATGTTCTGTGCTGTCACACCTGTACATTTTATCTTTCAACTAACTGAGAAATCCGGTGTTGTCTGGGTATTTATTTATTCCAACCTCCAATTAGTCTATCTCCTCCTCCCTCTTCTATCTGTTCACCTCTATCCTCCTCTCCCCCTTCCACCCCATTTTGGAGGGCAGAAGGGAGTCAGTGAGCAAAAGTTTGTAAAGGTTTGAAATTATGTATTACGTATTATGTATCATTTGTTGCAAGTTGCTAAGTGCACTCATTAACAAATACTGAGGAAATATAGCCCATACATTTGCATGTGGCATGTTACACTTATTTTCCCTGCCACCCCTTAGAGAGGTAGGTGGTTCTTACACCAAACAGTGCTTCTTTCCACATAGCAAGAGATATGTGTGGCAGTTTGGTTGAGATTGATCCAGTAATTAATGAGGAAATGTTGAACACACATACATTTTTATAATATACAGTGATTCACAATGCTGAAACAATGACATAATATTTCTTGTATTTGACTGAACTCTTGACTATGAACAGCATTTTTATATTGTATATTTAGGCACTTGTTTTTCTGTGGAGCCATGCTTCCCCCCCCCCCCCTCTCTCTCTCTCTCTCTCTCTCTCTCTCTCTCTATATATATATATATATATATATATATACACCTAAAAACAAAGATGATGTGACTTACCAAATGTGGTGGCAGGTCGACAGACACACAAACGAACACAAACATACACACAAAATTCAAGCTTTCGCAACAAACTGTTGCCTCATCAGGAAAGAGGGAAGGAGAGGGAAAGACAAAAGGATGTGGGTTTTAAGGGAGAGGGTAAGGAGTCATTCCAGTCCCGGGAGCGGAAAGACTTACCTTAGGGGGAAAAAAGGACGGGTATACACTCGCACACACACACATATCCATCCACACATATACAGACACAAGCAGACTGCTTGTGTCTGTATATGTGTGGATGGATATGTGTGTGTGTGCGAGTGTATACCCGTCCTTTTTTCCCCCTAAGGTAAGTCTTTCCGCTCCCGGTGGCAGGTCGACAGACACACAAACGAACACAAACATACACACAAAATTCTAGCTTTCGCAACCAACGGTTGCCTCGTCAGGAAAGAGTGAAGGAGAGGGAAAGACAAAAGGATTTGGGTTTTAGCCATTCCAATCCCGGGAGCGGAAAGACTTACCTTAGGGGGAAAAAAGGACAGGTATACACTCGCACACACACACATATCCATCCGCATATACACATACAGCTTGTGTATATGCGGATGGATATGTGTGTGTGTGCGCGAGTGTATACCTGTCTTTTTTCCCCCTAAGGTAAGTCTTTCCGCTCCCGGGATTGGAATGACACCTTACCCTCTCCCTTAAAACCCAAATCCTTTTGTCTTTCCCTCTCCTTCCCTCTTTCCTGACGAGGCAAGCGTTGGTTGCGAAAGCTAGAATTTTGTGTGTATGTTTGTGTGTCTATCGACCTGCCAGCGCTTGTGTTTGGTAAGTCTCACCATCTTTCTTTTTATATATATCTAAAAGTATTTTTTATGAACATTTATGTCCTATCAAGCCAATTACCACACCTAGCTAAGTGAGACAAGAATACAGAACACCAAACTGACATGTAGTGCTATAGCACATAGTGGATCAGGATGTCCAGCGCAGCTCGCAGCTGCATTTTCTACTGTCTGACAAGTGTCCTCTAGAGGCTAGCAATGACCTGTGGAGGCCCTGTTCGGGCTAAGTCCTTCAGCCTAGAATGTTCGACACTTCATCAATCAGATTTAATCACTGACACAATGGCATGGAGACAGAATCATTATACACAAGACCTCTGCCCACACAGAATCGTGCAGGCACACTACAAGTCCTTGTTCTGCCAAGTCCCATGTTTCTATGTTGTGCTGTCACAGTTTATTCTGCACAGCTTGGCTAGCAAGCAAAGGTTTTTTCATGGATCTCTGAAACCCGCAACTTATGGACAAGTGCGTGGAACATTTAAAAAATTCATAAGACTAACATGGGGCTTAACACGCTTGATAGCATTATGCGTAAATAATGTTAAGGTGTAAACTCAGCGCCAGCATGTCAGTCACGAACGACAGAGAAGAGACAGCTGTGACAAGAGGTAAGCCAATCGCATGATGACCAACCTTCCTACAGGACAACAAAGTCACAGCAGCAGCCCCCAGGTGAAGAGGACATAAGCACCGTCCCCGACTGGTGGCAGCCCACTTCGACAGCAGCTTCAACGTTAGCCACATTGTTAGCTGATGCATCGTAGCCTTTTCATTAGAATCTCTACGTAGCTAAGTTAAAGATGAGTAGTCACTGCAATGACCGATTATTTTGTACACTCCTGGAAATGGAAAAAAGAACACATTGACACCGATGTGTCAGACCCACCATACTTGCTCCGGACACTGCGAGAGGGCTGTACAAGCAATGATCACACGCACGGCACAGCGGACACACCAGGAACCGCGGTGTTAGCCGTCGAATGGCGCTAGCTGCGCAGCATTTGTGCACCGCCGCCGTCAGTGTCAGCCAGTTTGCCGTGGCATACGGAGCTCCATCGCAGTCTTTAACACTGGTAGCATGCAGCGACAGCGTGGACGTGAACCGTATGTGCAGTTGACGGACTTTGAGCGAGGGCGTATAGTGGGCATGCGGGAGGCCGGGTGGACGTACCGCCGAATTGCTCAACACGTGGGGCGTGAGGTCTCCACAGTACATCGATGTTGTCGCCAGTGGTCGGCGGAAGGTGCACGTGCCCATCGACCTGGGACCGGACCGCAGCGACGCACGGATGCACGCCAAGACCGTAGGAACCTACGCAGTGCCGTAGGGGACCGCACTGCCACTTCCCAGCAAATTAGGGACACTGTTGCTCCTGGGATATCGGTGAGGACCATTCGCAACCATCTCCATGAAGCTGGGCTACGGTCCCGCACACCGTTAGGCCGTCTTCCGCTCACGCCCCAACATTGTGCAGCCCGCCTCCAGTGGTGTCGCGACAGGCGTGAATGGAGGGACGAATGGAGACGTCTCGTCTTCAGCGATGAGAGTCGCTTCTGCCTTGGTGCCAATGATGGTCGTATGCGTGTTTGGCGCCGTGCAGGTGAGTGCCACAATCAGGACTGCATACGACCGAGGCACACAGGGCCAACACCCGGCATCATGGTGTGGGGAGCGATCTCCTACACTGGCCGTACACCACTGGTGATCGTCGAGGGGACACTGAATAGTGCACGGTACATCCAAACCGTCATCGAACCCATCGTTCTACCATTCCTAGACCGGCAAGGGAACTTGCTGTTCCAACAGGACAATGCATGTCCGCATGTATCCCGTGCCACCCAACGTGCTCTAGAAGGTGTAAGTCAACTACCCTGGCCAGCAAGATCTCCGGATCTGTCCCCCATTGAGCATGTTTGGGACTGGATGAAGCGTCGTCTCACGCGGTCTGCACGTCCAGCACGAACGCTGGTCCAACTGAGGCGCCAGGTGGAAATGGCATGGCAAGCCATTCCACAGGAATACATCCAGCATCTCTACGATCGTCTCCATGGGAGAATAGCAGCCTGCATTGCTGCGAAAGGTGGATATACACTGTACTAGTGCCGACATTGTGCATGCTCTGTTGCCTGTGTCTATGTGCCTGTGGTTCTGTCAGTGTGATCATGTGATGTATCTGACCCCAGGAATGTGTCAATAAAGTTTCTCCTTCCTGGGACAATGAATTCACGGTGTTCTTATTTCAATTTCCAGGAGTGTATGTCGTCCTTTGCTTGCGACACATCTGTGTAACATCAAAGTTAATTATTTGTAATTGTCCAGTTATAATAAAACTCATTAATGTAAGTTGTTTGATTGTTTGTCTAGCGAACTGAGTATGAAGGATTCCTAGACACAACAACATGGCAACGAGGTGAATGAATAACATGGCGAGGAAGATGTCTGAATAACATAGCGACAACCCACTAAGTTTGAACCCTGAGCTGCCTGCTGCAACCAATTGTGTCTATGTTGTTTTGTCGTGGGCATGTGTGTTTTGCTGGTGTCTTAATTCTACCTTGTCTTTTATTTGCTGGGGTGTGTTTATATGTTTTAACAGTGTCTCTTATAGTGTTTTTTTCCTATTCAGTGTTTTCAGGTGGGCATTGCAGAAATTTTCTTTGCTTGTGTGCTTATTTTTATTTCTTGCATTGTATGTTTATTGCATTTGCCTGTTCCAAAATGAGCAACCCACATCTCCCATCCCCTTCTCAGGTGCTCCAGCTGCAAGCGATAGATACAACAGATGTTTCAGTTTCAGACGCAGCAGACTGCACCTTCTAAAAGTGGTACATCAGTTACTGGCCAACCAAGCGACCAACACAGTGTACCCTACCAACCAAAATGCTGCAACTGTAGCTCCCAGTTTAATGAAAATGAAGAGGAATGGCTCGAGTGGTTGCAACAGTATGAAGCCCACATCATTTCTCACGAAGTATCAGGTACTGTGAAACTACATTACTTTTTGTCAACGGTAGGAAGTGCAGTCTTTTGCCTCATTCAGAAACTGTTCCCTAGAGCCACTCTGAGTGAAGTTTCCTATGATCGGGTTGAACGTTCTCTAACTAACTACTATGACCAACAAATGAATGTGGTGGCAGCTAGGTACCAATTCTTTCATTGCAAGAAAAGGTCAGAACAAACTTATCGCAAGTGGATAACACATTTGCAGGGTATGAAGAGGAAATGCAAATTCAAATGAGCTTGTGGTACTTTATATACAGATGTTATGTTGTGTGATGCGATCGTGTACAATGTAACTGATGTCACACTTAGAGAATGGATTCTGAAACAGCCAGATCCATCATATCATCATGTAGCGCAAATTCTAGATCAGTATGATTCAGGTGCCGTAGTTGCCGATAAATTTGAGCCACCACCATTTGTCGCATTGAGTCGTCCCTTGCTCACGACCAGCAGGCAGCGACAGCATGCAGGCGCCTTGCCACGTTAACAGTTCTCTAAAAAGGTGGCTCCATCAGTGAACAGAATTAAGTCATGCCCTTGGTGCTATTCATGGCACAAATGTCGAGATTGCCTGCCCAGACAAGCACAGTGTTACGCTTGTGGCAAGAAAAGTTACGTACAATCTGTATGTTTGCAACGGAACAAACATAAGAATTCTGCCCACTCACAAAAATCTAGTCACAAGGCCCATATAATACATGCAGTGTATTCAAAGCCTGCAGCAGGCATTAGCAAAACTAGCAAGCAAACAGTTTCTTCAGTGCTGTGCCAGTCCAACATATGTTTTGTTCATTTGCATCTTAATGGAAAACGTGTGAAATTTCAGCTGGACACGGGTGCCTCTGTTACATTGCTGAATCGTAACACACAAACTGTTAGGATCCCCACCCATCTAAAACTAGCACACACCTCATGGCTTGTAATGGACAATCAAGCAATTGTGAGAACATATTGGGCCGTGATTCATTTGATTTCTTTGGCTTTCACATTCAGGACAACGTGTTATCAGTGACTGCTTTCAATGCCAATGGCATACGTAGCTCGCTTGCTGAAAGAATTCCCTGAACTCTCTTCTGACGGTTTAGGCAACGCTAAAATTTTTCTGCACATATTACTATGAAAGAGAATGTTCAGTCAAAATTTTGCCGGGCCAGAACTGATCCCATAGCATTATGAGACAATATGGCTGCTGAATTTACAGAATTGCAAGATAGTGGAGTTATTGTACCCATACAAGTTAGTCAATGGGCAAGTCCACTGGTTTTATTCCCCTAACCTTCAGGCCGCATTCGCCTCTGTGTTGACTTTAAGTCTACAGTCAACCCACAAACTGTGATTGATACTTATCCATTTTGACACACCCAGAGGATCTCATGGAAAGATTAGGTGCTGGTCGCTACTTTTCGAAAATTGATTTGCATGACGCATATCTTCAAATACCACTAGATGGCAAATCTCAAACCAATTGTGTTGTGAACACTCATTTGAGGTTGTTTAAATATTTGTGTTTGCCTTTTGGCAATTCTTCCGCGCCTGCCATTTTCCAAAGGTATTTGGAACAGCTGACTGCTAAAGTACCAAACTGTTCAAATTATTTGGATGATATTGTCGTAGGAGGTCATACACCTGAAGAACACATTGCAAATTTACGTGCTTTGTTTCGTGTTTTATCTGATGCAGGACTAAAGTGTATACTGGACAAGTGTGATTTTTTAAAACCTGGGTTGCAGTATCTTGGTCATGTCAAACAGTCAAAGTGTACCTCCTCTTCAGTCACATTTGTTAGCCACATGTGACCTGCCAGTTCCTTGCAATGTCACAGAATTGCAGTCAGTATTATGCATCACTTGCATTGCAGGAACATCCCCTTTGTTTGGACAGATTAGTGCCAAGAAGCTTTTCAAAAACTTAGAGAGACAATGGCTATCGAGTAAGGTGTCACAAAATTCCACCACTGTTTGTATAGCAGAAAGTTCTACTTAGTAACGAATCAACAGCCATTGTAGTCCTTGTTTCATCTGATGAAGCCAGTTCCTGTACGAACTGCCTAAAAATTGCAAAGATGGGCTTTGTTGTTGTCTCAATACCAGTATGGGATTGAGCATCATCCAACAGCTCAACAAGGTAATGCAGACACACTTTCACATCTTCCAATTGGCCTTGATACAGACTTTGATGCTTCTGCTGCATCTTGTTGTCACATCGATGCTCAGTAATCTGAATTGCTTCAATACTTTCTTCTGAACTACAGAAAGATTGTACAGGTCACAGAAGCTGATTCAGATTTGAACATTCTGCTAAAATACATTTGCACATATTGGCCTCACTCATTGCACAGCATAACAAACTCAGTAGAGTGCTGAGACTTTGCATAGAGTGCTGAGACTTTGCATGTCCACACAGCCTCGCTGTACAAAAAGATGTGACCCCTGTTCAAAATGACAGAGGACAGCCATGTGTGTTGATACCCAAAGCTTTGCAAAAAGAAGTGTTACATATACTTCACCAAGGACACTGGTGGATTGTTTGTATGAAACAGTTAGCGCATTGCCACTGTACTTGGCAGGATACAGGCACCCAAATAGAACAGATGTCACAGTGTCATGCATATGTGGAAAAACGGGTGGCTCTGCCACAAAAATTCTCTACTCTGTCTAAGTCGCAATCACCATAGGAACATGTGCACATAGACTTTGTGGGACCTTTTTGGAGCATTCATTGGTTGATTGTGGTAGATTCCTATAGCAAACTTCCTTTTGCTGTGCCAATGAACACGACATCATTATGTAGCATAGTTCAGGCACTGTCATCAATTTTTTGCCTCTAAGGTTTCCTGAAGTCATAGTGTCGGACAACGGCCCACGGTTCACACCAAATGAATTTGAAACATTCAGTGAACGCAATGGCATACAGCATCTAACTAGTGCATCGTTCCATCCACAGTCAAACGGCAAAGCGGAACATTTTGTCAGAATCTTCAAGCAACAGATGGTCAAACTTCACACTGTACACACCAGGCATCAAGCATTGCAACTTTTTCTTGCCTTCTATTGTTTGCATTCATGAGATGGACCATCGCAAGCGGTATTGCTTCATGGCTGCCACCATCGGACACTGCTCCACCAGCTTCACTCTCCTCAGCATCCAGTGCCGATGGAAGGCCACAAGTATTGCTTCATGCTGCATGATATTATGTTTTTCAGGGTTTCTAGTGGTAGCAGAGGGTGGGTGTGAGGCAAGATCCTTCGTCAACTTGGCGCATTCATGTTTCTCATTTGAGGCCCAGATGGACTGCAGTGCCAACACCACAATCAAATTTGCCACTGTCACCTGCACAGTGATCCATCTGCATCTCTTCCTCCAGATTCACGAACCCGAGAACAGCGCTGCCACAGCAGCCGTCAGATGGTGTCATCACGACACTGCGGGACGACCCCGTGGAGACGGAGCCTGTGCCTCCTCCAGTCCTACTGATAAAGCTGGACCTGCCCACACCGCAGCAGGCATGACCTGAGGTCTGACGTCCCATGCAGCTACAGCTTCCGGTCCATCAGAGCATCCATGCTCCTGCCTCCCCCCCCCCCTCCCCTCATTGCCATGCTCCATATACAACAACAGTCCATCGCTTTGGGAGGGGGGAGGAATGTAACAGCATAAAGTCAGCACCAGCACGCTAGTCGAGAACGACAGAGAAGAGAAAGCTGTGAGAAGAGGTCAGCCAGTCCCACGCTAACCTGCCTCTCTCCAGACAGCAGGTGAAGAGGACATAAGTGCCGCACCCCGACCAGTGACTGCCCACTTCGATAGCAGCTTCAATGCTAGGCACTTCGTTAGCTGACACATCGTAGCCTCTTCATTAGAATCTCCACATAGCTCATTCAGAGATACGCAGTCACTGCAAAGACTGATTATTTTATATGTTGCCCTTTGCTTGTGACACATCTGTGTAACATCAAAGTTAAGCATTTGTAATTTTCTAGTTATAATAAAAGTCATTAATACGAGTTGTCTGATTGATTATCTAGCAAACCGGGTACGCAGGATTCCTAGACACAACAAATAACATACTTTTAGCATTCTGCCTATGTCAAACATACATTTGGAAGATAGCTTCTGGCTTTCTTAGCATGATTTCTGATTTAATTTTCTAGAATACATTTTGTAAACAACTCCAATCAAGTTACACAGTTTACATATGGACTGGGCTTCACATAAAGCTTTGTACTTACAACCCACTTGCATTCACTTCTACCTTCACAATAATCACAGAATAATGCTCCAAATGTTTTTAACTTATTTGCTACAAAACCCACAGTGCTTTCTCTGGTATGCCGAACCTCTTATCTCTTCTTGAAAGCCAACCATTTACTCCCAGTATATATTTATTGTCTAGCTTAAGTAGTTTCCTTGCATGGTAAACTGTAGTTGTAAGCAAAACAATGAGCTTGCATTTAATACATCATGACACAACCAAGAAAAATTTCTGGCCCTTACATAAATTCAAGGAAACTATAGTTGCCAACTAGGTCCCAGAACTGTAAAGAGGTAAGTGTAGTAACATTTCAAACAGATTTTACCTATACTTCCAGGCACAGATATCTGTCCCTGGCCAATGTCAAGGTCCACAAATACAGGCCTTCTGCCCATTCGAACAGCATAATTAAGAAGCAAACGACAAAGTGTTGACTTTCCAACATCAGTAGGTCCAACTATCATAGTGATGGGTCCTCGGGTATTTTCTTCTGCTGCTTTTTCTCTCAGTTTTTCTAGGCACGCATGGGCATTTAGATACATTATCTAAACAGAGAGAAAAAACAGAATAATTAGACAGAAAGAAACAATGGAAAAATATAGGATAGAACAATGACAGTATTATGAAAAGGACAGATCGCAACTCACCATATAGCCAGACTGGGCTCAGCAGCCAGAGACACTGGCTGAAAGCTTACATGTTTAGTAGTCTTTTTGTTGTGCCTGTCTGCGACTCAACATCTCTAATATGCAGTGAGTAGCAATCTATCATTTTCATAATGTAATAATTAGACTAAGAAATATTTACAAAATGTAATGTGTTTAAAATGCAAACAGTACTACTTTCCACATGTTGGCACCCAATAACAACATGACCATGGCTTTGTTAGTATTACATGATCCGGAAGTAGCACAGTCTATGTAGTTCTTACATTAGACATTTTATTGCATCCATAATGTGTAGTTATCAAAATATTTTGAAATTAACTTGCCTTCTATTTTCTTTTTTTTTTTAATCCCATAAACAATAACTGCACCAATTCTGCCTGCAATACCTTGATTCTTCACACAGTTTCCTCCGAAAAATTTCTGGCACGCGCCCTTAATGGAACGTAAGAATTTGACTTTTGCACAAAAATAAGGTGAACATGTAAACTATCGATTACTTGAATGTAAGATTAGGCTACAGAGAAAAGAGTTTGAGGCCGCTTCCTCCAATACCATGAACACACCCCAGCTCTTGCAAAGGACATAAATTTGCTTCTGGCAAAATTTACTGCAGACATATACTACAAAGCTGGCTTTGGATTATTACAGGGTTATTTCATGTGAACAGATTATATATAAAAGCCAACTAGATGACATTTATTATCAAACATACACTATTTATTTTTTACAAATAACTTACAACAGGAGTTTCCTTTGCAATGTAGCTCACATCAACTTTGCCTCTCAGCTCCACAACACAGCCTTTCCAAGTAAAGACAGCCACTTTTGCTCCAGTGGTGAAAGTATACGCCTTTCCCTTTACAAGTTCAGTACCAAAAATTTCGGCAACACCATTTTTCAGCTGTGAACATAAATTTCTTGTGTTTTAATTGAAATACTTTGACATAAGAGTTTAAAAGTATACTGAAGAGACCATGAACACTGTTAAGCTAACAAACAAACACAGCCAATTAATAACTTAATGTCCTGTAAGAACAAAGAGCATCCTGAGGTATAAATTCAACAGCAGCCCATAGTAAAGTAGTGGTTTTGCCATTCTTCATCATTAAGAGCAGCAATCTCTCCCCCCCCCCCCCCCTTGCCCCAGGCCCATGTCCAAACACTACCTTCTACTGAAACAGAAGTGACAGCTAGATCGTGTGATAAGTAATTCAGGTATTGGTAATTAAGTCTTCCTCACCCATCATCAGATTATCAGCTGAGATGAGCACCATCCTTTGCATCATTTCCAGTATCCTCTGTGTCAGTATTTGATGTGCAAAATGGCAGTCTAAGGCGATCAATAGAAATCATAGTTGGGGAGACCAATGGTAAGGAGAGGTCCCCAGTGGTGCAAATCAACTTTTTGGTGGTGTAGGTTAAGGATCCAAGTATCACATCCAGAAGCCATACACCCAGGTGGGCCCTTGTTTCTGAGGGAAAAAAACAGCCTGTTTCTATAGAGCATTAAATTAATACCACACTTCCGACTACTGCCATAGTGTAATGGGCAATGTAACAAACTGGAAAACAGAAGATTGCGGTTATCTTTTATTTTTAAATTCTATTTTCATTCAGTTATTTGCTTCAAATTTTCTAACCCTTTGCTAAGTCATTTCTATCATTGTATTAAGTTCCTCGTTTGTTCTCTTTCCTCCATTGGGCTCAAAATCATTGATGGATTTGCAGTTACCAATCACATATCAGTTCTTTTTTGCTTCTTTTTTACATTTCCCTTTTGCATTTGTTTTCCGAGTGTGCAGCATTTAAAATGTTCAGCAACGCAAATTCACCAACCGGCAAATGTCATGATGAAAGAATAGAGGAATTTGATGAAGAACCTATGTGAATGTAGAAAGAGAGTTTTTATAGTTTGTCCATTGTACGAGAACAATCTGTTTTTCAAATGACTGTGTGATGATTACCATACAAAAACTGTACGTCTCTCAATGAAAAATAAATTTTTGTCACTGTTGCACAATCAATATGAATACTGATAACTATTCTTTTTTAGTTGCTTTATCAGTATTTTTAAATCATTAAATATCACAATACATAAATAAAAAGAATTAAAACCACATGGACAAAGATTCCAAATGAAAAAAGAATGACAGGAAGACAATATGAGAACAAATAAGAAATTTATACAATGGTTAAAATGACTTGGCAACAGATTGGAAAATTTAAATCATTACATATGAAGCAGATAACTGAAGAAAAATAAAATAAAAGTTATAAGAATATGACAGGATTCGTACCTAGCACTTTCAGTTTTCCAGTTGGCACACTGCCCATTATGCTATGGCAGCAGTCGAAAGGCTGGTGTTAATTTACTCTATACAGGAAAAGGCTGAATTGTTTTTTGGCTTTTATTCATACACAAGAGCCCACCGGAGTGAATGACTTCACAGTGAGATACCTGAGCTCTTAACCTACACCACCATATAGATGGTTGCAAAAAGTCGATTGCAACACTAGGGACCTCTCCTTGTGCGACCAACTTTAAATGTCTTTGTGACCAAGAAATGTATGTTGTAGAGCAGACAGTGGATGCAAAGGCTTGTACCCTGTGTCTCGTCTGGCAGATCTATTCACACATGCAAAGTACAACAAATATGAAAAGGTCACTAGTATGATATTATCTTGAGGGGGATAGACTGAAACTGGCAAATGTGTGAACGTAACTGTTGAATGAAGCATTAGGCTTAAATGAGTGTAATTCACCAGCTGACTGAATTGGTCAGCCACTGACCAGTTCTGCCCCTGTAGCATTAAGCTTTTCCTTGATAGTAGCATGTAGACCCAAGAGTAGAATGGATAATTTGTGGCACTGGACACAGAGTTGAATGGCATTGTAAACATTCAATTAAGCCTTTTCTGATAAGCAGAAATCTGTGGTTGAATAAGCTTCATGCTTAACAAAACAAAGTGATTTGAATATACCTGACTTGAGCAACCTGTCTTGGTCAGACAGGCACTCCAAAATGAGCAATCCATCTATCCATAGTAAAGAGGACCACGGTTTCCAGCTCAACCATTTCCGAATATAATGAATTTTTATGGGAAGATTCTACAATGTTTTGGTTGGGTATGTACAAAGTTCCAGCACAATATCTACTTTAGTTTCATTTTTACAGCCTCTCATAGCTTACACCACTCAGGCACCTTACCAAACTTTGCTGACTTTTACGATAAGCGCTCTTAACTTACAAGTGCCTGCTTTTGTATACTTAAACAACTTTTTTTACTGAATAGGAATATATTATTGATCAGGTTTTTCAAACATCTAGTGGCTACTGTACTACTCCAAAAACGATAGCTCATTCATTGTGTAACTGGGAGAGATCATTTTTAACCAGCCAAAAATCATTATTTTAAGGACTGATTCAGCCAAGGATTCCTAATATAACCCCACGCTGTCTTCTTGTGCTTTTTGTATAACAGTGTCTGCCCTTCTCTTTCGAAATATATGCAGCTACAAATCTGATGAAACAGTTTTGGGCGCCAAAATTTACATTTCTTTGGGGAGGACTATATTTCAACTGTATGTTTTTTACTGTTTTTTAGCTTGATACACAAAGAAATAATATTTTTTAAGTTTTAGAAGCTATCTACTTTAATTTTGGGCCCATGCCAGCTTATACGTGAAATGACAGAAAATTTTTCCAAATTCACCACCGAACTTTGTTTCACAATTTTGAAACATTACGGAAAATATTGCCAAATGTTTTTATACCATCATTGGAGGAATATACATATTCTCTAAACTATCAGTTCCTCAGTGGCATTGATCAGCTTTCTCTAAGAAAGTTTCGTGACTGAACCAGTTTGAGTGTTCTGAGGTGGTAATGATTCTCATATGACTTCACCATTTTATAATAGTGAAAGTCAGCTTAAGCCCTAGAAAGAAATGTCACACCTGGAATAGAGCTAGTTCTAGATACCGAAAATTTCCAGTGATTGTGTGTACAGCAGCATTATCTGCTTAATGTAAACACACGCTGGCAACAAATTTGGTTAGGTCATGAGTAAAGCTAACGAATGGCACCAAACGTTTAAAATGATGCAAAATGTGTGTCCCATCAATATTGTATAAGCCGTCACTTTCTCCAAATCCTTCTGACCCATCATACCTTGTTACCTTTGAGTTAAAGTCACTAAATAAGGAATCATCTGTAACGTTCAGCCAAGGCTCAAGTTTGTTCTACTAACATGCTCACTGGACTCAAATATTACTATATCTCAACAATTTTAACCCTTCACACTTCCTGCATTCCCAAATTAACCAAATTACACAACCAGCAACTCTGTTACACTGAATGTTGTTGTGCAATGTATGTATAGGTCCAGATTTCTTGTAGCCGATTTCAATTTTGAGAAGCAAAAAAACTTTATTTAAACGTTGTGGCTAACTGATTCATATTAAGTTCTCCAACTGAAACCTATTGGGAAACCTGCAGTTCATTGTATCTGCTACTTTATTCGTAGTCACAAAGTGTTAAAGGGAATTTAATCCAAGACTCCTGCAGCACATAATATAGAGGAACTACAAGTACTTCCGGTGACCATTTGTAAATACACAATGAAATAATGTTAATGTTGCTGCAGGTAAAACGTAAGTGTTCAAGCCTATGACTGTACTATTAGGTTTCTGCTGCACTATGAAAGCATCAATTGAAGTAAATATAGAAACTGATTCAAGATGAAAAGTGACAGTAAAAAAAATTATAAACTTAGTACAGTCTATAACGGAATAATAAACCATACAAAACACAAAACCTACCTCCAAGTTCACTTTCTCGTTCTTGCTTTCGACCTCGAATCTCAGTTCGCAGTCTGGGTCTAACTTAAATTCTTGTGTTGGTACCTCACTCATTTCGATTTTTTTCCGGCGTCCGATCAAATATTAACTACGTTCAGAAGAGTATCATGCAACACATCAGTAAATCACAGAAGTGTTAACTTTTGCTTGTACACACTTGTTTCTAATATTTAAAACATAAACTGCAAAGGAAAGTACAAACAAGTTGTGACACAACCAAAGATGCTTGTGGTCTTGAGCCAGCGCAAAAGATAGTCATCTCTTCACACCATAGAGTAAATATTTACTCTATGGATCATACTCGCATTCCGTCGACTCGAAATGGAAATTTCAGGCCGATTCACAGTGGATGTCAACGGAATTGAACGGACTAACACTTCACGTCGCCGTTAAATGGTGAAGGATTCACGCTAGATGAAGCGTCAACACGACATCAATTCGTTAAGCCCAGTGCGGAACGATGACAGTATGGCATCAACATTGAGGAGCTAAGAACGATAAAGTTTATTAATGGCCAAAGCAAACTTCATAACACTTATTCATAATCAGTGTAATATAGTAAATTGCTGACAACATTTTTATCTGTATGTAATGGAATACACAGAGCTTGTCTACCTCCACCATTTTTCCTTGAATGGCAACATATTTTTCAACAGACTTTACTTTTTTCACTTAATGAAAGATTATTTAATGGAAACGTATGTCCTTATTTATACACAGTGCAGGAGTCAGCCCAGTTCTGTTATTGTAAAACCTGAACATTTTCGCTTTCAAATATCTGATCTCACTTAAGGAAGACCATTCAATGGAAAATATATCCAAGTCGTCACTGAACATTTGTTACTTTAGGTTATATTAGATTAGATGTGCTTTACGTGCCTATTCATCCACAGTGAGGAGATCCTGTGGGATGTGGAATACGTCAGAAAACAAGAATACACAATAAATGTTTACAAAATAAGAGCAGATAGCTAATGTGCCTTCCACAGATCCGAAATAAAAAAAATGCTTGAGCATATTTGCATTTAAAAGATATAAAACTTGTCATCAAATATTAAATTATCAGTACACATTATCAAATAAAAAGGAAGAAAACAGTTATATCACTTATTTACAATGGTCGCTTTACTGCTCAGAATTTGTACAGAAGTCAGATTCTACGCAATATTAGCATTATGTGATATTATTAATAACATACACACATTAGTCAGGTCTGGTGGTAGGAAGAACAACACTTCTGGTCAGGTGAATATAGGGTTATAAATAAAAAATCAAATAGAGGTAATGCATGAGTAGGTTTAATAATGAATAAAAAAATAGGAGCCTCAGTAAGCTACTATGAATAGCATAGTGAACGCATTATTGTAGCCAAGATAGACATGAAGCCTACACCTATGACAGTAGTACAAGTACATATGCCAAATAGCTCAGCAGATGACGAAGAAATGGAAAAAATGTATGATGAGATAAAATAAATTATTTAGATAGTGAAGGGAGGCAAACATTTAATAGTCATGGGAGACTGGAATTCGATAGTAGGAGAAGGATGAGAAGAAAAAGTAGTAGGTGAGTATGGAATGGGAGTAAGGAAAGAAACAGGAAGCCATCTGGTAGAACTTTGCACAGAGCATAACTTAATCATAACTAACACTTGATTCAAGAATCATGAGAGACTGTTGTACAAGTGGAAAAGACCTGGGGACACTGGAAGGTTTCAGATACAATATATAATGGGAAGACAGAGATTTAGGAACCAGATTTTAAACTGTAAGACATTTCCAGGGGCAGATGTGGACTCTCCCCCCATGAACCATGGACCTTGCCGTTGGTGGGGAGGCTTGCGTGCCTCAGCGATACAGATAGCCGTACCGTAGGTACAACCACAACGGAGGGGTATCTGTTGAGAGGCCAAACAAACGTGTGGTTCCTGAAGAGGGGCAGCAGCCTTTTCAGTAGTTGCAAGGGCAACAGTCTGGATGATTGACTGATCTGGCCTTGTAACAATAACCAAAACGGCCTTGCTGTGCTGGTACTGCGAACGGCTGAAAGCAAGGGGAAACTACAGCCGTAATTTTTCCCGAGGGCATGCACCTGTACTGTATGATTAAATGATGATGGCGTCCTCTTGGGTAAAATATTCTGGAGGTAAAATAGTCCCCCATTCGGATCTCCGGGCGGGGACTACTCAAGAGGATGTCGTTATTAGGAGAAAGAAAACTGGCGTTCTACGGATCAGAGTGTGGAATGTCAGATCCCTTAATCGGGCAGGTAGGTTAGGAAGTTAAAAAGGGAAATGGATAGGTTAAAGTTAGATATAGTGGGAATTAGTCAAGTTCGGTGGCAGGAGGATATAAGATGAACATCAACAAAAGCAAAACGAGGATAATGGAATGTAGTCGAATTAAGTCGGGTGATGTTGAGGGTATTAGATTAGGAGATGAGACACTTAAAGTAGTAAAGGAGTTTTGCTATTTGGGGAGCAAAATAACTGATGATGGTCGAAGTAGAGAGGATATCAAATGTAGACTGGCAATGGCAAGGAAAACGTTTCAGAAGAAGAGAAATTTGTTAACATCGAGTATAGATTTAAGTGTCAGGAAGTCATTTCTGAAAGTATTTGTATGGAGTGTAGCCATGTATGGAAGTGAAACATGGACGGTAAATAGTTTGGACAAGAAGAGAATAGAAGCTTTCGAAATGTGGTGCTACAGAAGAATGCTGAAGATTAGACGGGTAGATCACATAACTAATGAGGAAGTACTGAATAGGATTGGGGAGAAGAGAAGTTTGTGGCACAACTTGACCAGAAGAAGGGATCGGTTGGTAGGACATGTTCTGAGGCATCAAGGGATCACCAATTTAGTACCGCAAAAAGAAACCGCAAAAAGGCTCGAATTTAGAAGATGGGACCTGTATAAAGTGAAACAACCGGAGGTTGTAAAGAGTTTCAGAGAGAGCATTAGGGAACGATTGACAAGAATGGGGGAAAGAAATATGGTAGAAGAAGAATGGGTTGCTTTGAGAGATGAAGTAGTGAAGGCATCAGAGGATCAAGTAGGTAGAAAGACGAGGGCTAGTAGAATCCTGCTGTAACACAAGAGATAATGAATTTAATGGACGGAAAGAGAAAATATAAAAATGCAGCAAATGAAGCAGGCAAAAAGGAATAAAAAGTCTCAAAAACGAGATCGACAAGAAGTGCATAATGGCTAAGCAGGGATGGCTAGAGGATAAATGTAAGGATGTGGAGGCATATATCACTAGGGGTAAGATAGATATTGCCTATTGGAAAAGTAAAGAGACCTTTAGAGAAAAGAGAACCACTTGTATGAATATCAAGAGCGCAGATGAAAAACCAGTACTAAGCAAAGAAGCGAAAGCCGAAAAGTGGAAGGAGTATATACAAGGGCGATGTTCTTGAGGGTAATATTATGGGGATGGAAGAGGATGTAGATGGAGATGATACCGTGTGCAGAGTTTGACAGAGCACTGAAAGACCTAAGTTGAAACAAGACTCTGGAAGTAGACAACATTCCATTAGAACTACTGATATCCATGGGAGAACCAGCCATGATAAAACTCTACCATCTGGTGAACAAGATACATGAGACACGCGAAGTACCCTCAGACTTCAAGAAGAATATAATAATTCCAATACCAAAGAAAGCAGTTGTTGACAGGTATCAAAATTGCTGAACTATCAGCTTAATAAGTCACAGCTGCAAAATACTAACACTAATTCTTTACAGACGAATGGAAAGACTGGTAGAATCCGACCTCGAGGAAGATCAGTTTGTATTCCATAGAAATGTTGGAACATGTGAGGAAATACTGAACATACCCCTTATCTTAGAAGAAAGATTAAGGAAAGGCAAACCTACGTTTCTAGCATTTCTAGACTTAGAGAAAGCTTCTGACAATGTTAATTGGAATACTGTCTTTCAAATCCTTTATGTGGCAGGGGTCAAATACAAGGAGTGAAAGGCAATTTACAATTTGTACAGAAACCAAATGGCATTTTATGGCATTTATAAGAGTCGAGGGTCATGAAATGGAATCAGTGGTTGGGAAGGGAGTGAGACAGGGTTTTAAGTCTATCCCTAACGTTATTCACTATATATACTGAGCAAGCAGTAAAGGAATCAAAAGAAAAATTTGGAGTGGGAATTAAAATCCAGAGAGAAGAAATAAAAACTTTGAGGTTTGCTGATGACACTGTAATTCTGTCAGAGACTGCAAAAGACCAGGAAGAGCACCAGAGCGAAATGGACAGTGTCTTGAAAAGAGGATATAAGATAAACATTAAGAAAAGCAAAACGAGGATAATGGAATGTTGTCGAATTAAATCAGATGATGCTGAGGGAAATAGGTTAGGAAATGAGACACTTAAAGTAGTAGATGATTTTTGCTTTTTTGGGAGCAAAATAACTGATGATGGTCGAAGTAGAGAGGATATAAAATGTAGACTGGCAATGGAAAGGAAAGCGTTTCTGAAGAAGAGAATAGATTTAAGTGTCAGGAAGTCTTTTTGGGAAGTATTTGTATGGAGTGTAGTCATGCATGGAAGGGAAACATGGACGATAAACAGTTTGGACAAGAAGAGATTAGAAGCTTTCGAAATGTGGTGCTACAGAAGAATGTTGAAAATTAGATGGGAGATCATGTAATTAATGAGGAGATGCTGAGTAGAATTGGGGGGAAGAGGAATTTGTGGCATAACTCGACTAGAGGAAGTGATTGGTTGGTAGGACATGTTCTGACTCATTAAGGGCTCACAAGTTTAGTATTGGAGGGCAGTGTGGAGAGTAAAAATCGTAGAGGGAGACCAAGAGATGGATACACTAAGCAGATTCAGAATGATGTAGGTTGCAGTAGGTACATTATGATGAAGCAGCTTGCATAGGATAGCTTGGAGAGCTGCATCAAACCAGTCTCTAGACTGAAGAACACCATCACCACAACAACAACAACAACATATGTGGGAACATTTGCATAGCAGATAGAGATCTCTTTAGGCATATGAGCAGTTCTGTACTATGCTCATCCCAGTTAAATTTATTATCAAACTGTAATCCCAAGAACTTAGAACTGTCAATTCTGCTTGCTGTCATATTTTAGGTACATACTGGCTGGAAACCTTTTACAAATTCTGATCTGCATGTAGTATGTTGTTTCAAGGTTTAGTGACAGAGAATGGGCTATGAACCATTAATTAATGTCCATGAAAATTTCATTAGCCAATCTTTCCAAGGTCATACTTGATTTACTATTTATTGCAGTGTTTGTATAATCTGCAAACAACATAAACCTATCATCTGGTAATGTCAATGGAGAAAAGTGCTTGATATACATATAGAAGAAAAAGTAATGGCCCTAAGATGGATCCTCGGGGGACACCACATATTATTACTTCCCATTTGGCTGATGCCTGATAGCTTAATACCCATCTCTTTCCTACTGACACACTTTGTTTTCTGTCGGAGATATAGGATGTGACCCATTTTGCAGCATTTCCTGTTAAAACATATTATTGTAATTTACTTAATAGGATATTGTGATTTACACAGTCAAATGACTTTGACAGATCACAAAATATACAAATAGCCTGTAATTTATTGTCTAATGCATTAAATACATTCTTGCTCTATGTGAGGATAGATTTCTGAATACTGGAACTCTTTAGAAATCAAAATTCTGACTTGTATAATATTTTATTTGTAGTTAGATGGTTGAGAAGACAATGTACATGAACTTCTTTATCTTTGAGCCCTTAGCTACTCTAGTTGGAAAGTTAACAGTATGAACTAAGTTGAATGGCAGTACTACTGACTGCAACAAGTTCTTACTGGAATAGTTTTCAACAAAATCCACAATAAAATCACCAACAACTACAAAATATTTTTTTTCATTGCTAAATAGGCCAATAGAACTTTACAGTGATTACAAATAGATTAACATTAGCTGCTGACACTCACTGTACATTGCACAGGTCGCTAAATTGCATTGACAGTTAAACGTATAAAGTTGACTACAGATCATCGAATACATACCAGACTCACAAGAATATTGGAGCGTGAAACCGATCACCATCCCAGCAATATATCACCACGTATCATGTCGATCTAGTAAACATACAATTCATATCCTCTGTCATACAAAATAATCCCAGGGCACCCTCAGCAGACCGAAGTCGCTCTCAGAACTCTTCTACAAATTCGCGGTCGTTTCCCCTCGGCACAAACCCGTTAATGTTTCTGATTCCAATCTGGTTCCTTGCTTGCTCACTTTTCTACGCACATCTCCAGACTTGGGGATTACAAGGACACAAGTATTTTCGCATCGTTTACCAAAGTATTATATCATTTTTCGCAGTACTTCTCGATATCAAGCACACAGCAGAAGCCGCCCGATCGCTCATACAACATAATTCCGAAGATATAGATATAGACGAGTCTGGACATGTGCGTAGAAAAGTGAGCAAGCAAGGAAGCAGATTCGGATCAGAAACATTAACGGGTTTGTGCCGAGGGGAAACGATTGCGAATTTGTAGAAGAGTTGTGAGAGCGACTTCGGTCTGCTGAGGGTGCCCTGGGATTATTTTGTATGACAGAGGATATGAATTGTATGTTTGCTAGATCGACATGGTACGTGGTGATATATTGCTGGGACGGTGATTGGTTTCACGCTCCAATATTCTTGCGAGTCTGGTATGTACTGTATTTGATGATCTGTAGACAAATATGCGAGGTTTCATTGTCGGTGCGATATGATGATCAGTGTGAAATAGTTTATTAACGGTGAATGTCACGTCTGTAGAAAGAAAGAAAAGACTGATGGTGCTTCCCTAGGGCTGAGGAGTATCGTGACATATAGCCGGTGTGAGTGCAGGCACACCATAATTTTTTCGGGTGCTGTTCAGATATAAAAGATAACTGCACTCTTTGTGTAAAATGTGTATATATTGTATTGTAAAGTTACTGTGTCTTACATTGTGTACAATGTTTATGTATTGCATTGTAAAGTTACAATAGTTTATGTTGTGGCATAACTAAAGAGGTTGCTGTGTGTCCTATCATGAGGGACATATAGATTCAGCACATCAATAACCGTGAGGGTAAGAGAGATTTTTGATGTGGAAAATTATGTGCGAAATAAATACTGAGATTCGTTCCAGAAGCATAGTCATCAAAAGGAGACATTACCTGTACATTGATCAGTGTCAGACTGTAGCAGCAACAGTAATATTTAATTTTAGTTACACAGGTAAATATCTTCCTGGCTTCCAATATTCTGGTACGTATTTGATGATCTTTGGATAACTTTCTGGGTTTAACTGTCAATGCAATTTAGCGATCTGTGCAAAATAATTTTACCTCTGAAAGTCCTAGAAATAAAAGGTGGATGCTGATTCGATACCAGAGGCATCAGTAATTCGGCAGGTAAATTCGATAAAGGCCAATCATAATGCTCAATGCATTCACATCTTTTTGCTGGGATGTAGGAGCCTTTACATAGTGGTGAGAACATTTGTATCATGTTAGGAGTGGTGCGAAAAGTGCATTCGATGTTACTTTCGTAAACAGGTTCTGTCAAGGCAAGAATTTCTATACATACAAGCTGAGACATGAAGAAAGCGAGCATTAACTATTTCTGGGACACTATACAATTCCCAAGAGGTCGACTTCACTGTTATTGTTTTACAAAGCCATTTGACATAAGGATAAGGTTGAGAACCTTTTAGATGCGTTTGTAGCTATGCGAATGCACTTTGTAGCGTTGTGTCAGAAACATGTGTCTCATGTCGCACTAGGAGCAATGCACCCTGTGGTACTCTGTCATCAACGGTAAAGACACATGCTGTGAATGTGCCTTGGCTTTCTGTGATGTCAGTATATAACAGTAAATTTATACTCGAAAGTAGAAGCAGCTTTCACCTGCATTTGGCAGTACTGAGTGTGTCTACACATCACTGTCCTGCATTATTTAGGATGAGTCAGCAAGTGTGTACTGAAATTATATCATTAATTTAGGAGTTGTTTGCATGTCTGGAGAGCGTTATTTAGAAGGAGTTTGCAGGTCAGATGGCCCCAAACATGTCAGAGCATGCGTTTTGTATAAGTGTGATAAATGTACTACATCCCTAAATAAAATGTTCCAAAGTAAATAGAGTGTGCTCCTTCCTTACTCCCCCCAGCACCATAGAGAAGGCTGATTCATCTGATTCATTTTCGCGCCATGTTCCCCCTACAGACCACCATCTTGGATTACATCACAGGAGGGATGACAGCATGCTCTGGTGGCTGTATTGTGTACTAGGTCAGTTGGAGTCCAGATCTCATGGTGGAGACACTGCATGCAAAATAAAAGGTCATGTTCAGCACAGGCAGAGTCGTTTTTCCGCCATTTACCCCCACCATCTAGGGTTACATGACGAAACATGCGATAGCACTCTCTGGTGATGGTAATGATTACTAGATGCGGAGCTTGTGGTGAACACACTGTTTGACGCCATCTTGGATAACGATACTTGCGTCATCAGTTGATGTCCAGCTGCCATATTGTATTACATCACAGAATGAGCGACAGCGCCCTCTGGTGGTGGTACTGTGTACTAGGTCAGTTGGAGTGTGGACCTCCTGGTGAACACACTCGATGATGGTTTTGTCTCTAATTGTTTAAATAAAGACTGGTGCATGATTTCGACAGTTGACCATCAGCAAGAATGTTTCCAGAGTTTTTTAGATGGCTTATTATTTTGACAATTTACGATTTGTTTGGCTCTCTGGGCGTAAATGTATTGCATTATTTACGAGTGGTTTTCATGTCTGTAGTCTGTGCAATCTGTTATTTTTGACGGTATTCAATTAGCAAGCGTGTGTGTAGAGCATTATGCATGAGTTATGTAAGAGTAGTTTGCAGATCTGTATGCTGTGGGGCATGTCAGAGCATGTGTTCTGTGTCACTGTGGTATAGTCGATCCCAAAATAAATTGCTCCAAAATAAGTAAAGTACACTCCTTCCTATCTCCATCAGCCTAGTGCAGGCTGAGTCCGTTTCCCACCAACCCCTTAGGATGAGGTGGAAGTCGGGTGACTGAGGTTGGTGCAAGTGTCCTTTCTTTCATGCCATCTTCTTATATTAGTAGCGAAACCCCAAGTGACTTATCTTCCCACCAAAATTCAAACTTGGCGCCAGTTCATAGGAGGGAGTGGCAATTGGGTGACTTAGCTTAGTGGAGGTATCCCAAGTGAACTATCTTCCTACGATTTTCTTTGCTTAGTAGAGATTATTGGGGTGTGATGAATTATCCTATTGGAATTCGAACTTCCCGCCATTGTTCTGGGGGAGGGGGCTTAGGTTAGTGGAGGTAGCCAAATTGACCTTCTTCCTGCCAAAATTTAATCTTCCCACCAAAATCCACCATCTTGATGACGTTATACCACCATCTTGGATGACTTCATGCACTGTTGCCAAGTCAACATCAAGCCATCTTGGATGACGTCGTCGCCGCCATCTTGGATACATCTGGCAACAATGCAGACTGTGCTCATACGGGCTTTGTCCCAATACTGATGGCTCTTTCCCTGTTTCGTATACCATTTGGATGTTGTCAACATGATTGTTGGCGTCATCGTGGCCGTCGGTATTTTTAACTGCAATTATTGTCAGATCGTCTTCAACAGGTTTCTCAACAGATACCGCGTTATGTGAGTCACAATCAAGACAAATGCTTGGGCCGCAAGTAGTTGTAGAATGATGAGTAAGAAATTTGTCAATTTCGGTAAATATTTTTAAACTCTCTTCTTTTGCCTGAAATTGTTTTTGCTTAAACCCACCACTGGATTTCTTTTTTTATCCATAGTCTTAGTTCACTTCAACAAAAACTTTGCAAAGTAAACAAACAGTCCTATTGCTTGATTACCTGTTTGTGTTCGAGTCGAATACTCACTGCATGACACTGACTTTACACATTGTTAAGAATAAACCTGATGTAAACATTGTGCTAAACATATTACAATATATCAGCTCAGAAAAAGAGCAGGTGAAGAATGCGAAGCCACTGAAGACAGTGGGCTACATACCGTAATTCGTTCATCTGGTAATGTTTTAACTCTCTCAACATCTGTAATCGATGGATACAGCCATACAGGTCACCACTGGAGCTGTTATTTGCTACAATGGTGAGGAGACTATCACTAGCACAATCTTCAAAACCATCCAAGACCAAGATCCACATTTTCTCTTCTTCTTTTATGAAATTTAGAGTGCAATTGGTTACAACAATTTATCAGCATCTGTAATTAAGGATAATTCGTTTAAAAAAAATCTTTACTTCAATAACAACTATAATAGTTATACAAATTAACCCACCACCTTAATGATTAGTGGGTCCTAATGTTAATACAATATTATATGTTATCAGCAGCTATTACAGTTATTACAATGTTACAATTAATTTATGAGCTACAGACAGTGTAACAGAGCACATGTTAATAGGCAGATTACGATTGTTAATCTATACACTACTATCTAGCTGTTAATTTTCCTACCTACTTGTTAATTCCTAACTACCTGCAGCGTTACAGGTGTGTCAGCCTAGATATAAACCTACTTCAAGGCCTTGCTCACGGAGCTAATCCCGATGAGCGTGCCCCTGACACTGGGCAGGCCAAAATTGCTTGTCGCTGCAGGTTAGTAATTTAGTGTCTACTTCTAATGCTACTAACTAGTAACTAACCTACGTCAAATCCGGTGCTGTCTTAGTCGAGAATAGGTGTACCCCAGTTCCCCTAGCCCTGCATGTGGCGGATTCCATCTAAACGTCGGCCTGTCCACGCACAGGCGGTACAGGATTAGGGTACTAGGACACGTTCAGTGGTTGGTTCTAGTCGCGAAAGTCCCTCAGGTATGCAGTCAGAACCTTTCGTGATACCTCATTGCCAAGTTGTTCAGAGTTTCGAAAGTCTCTTCGTGTCTTAATAAATCGTATGTGTTGTTGTTTGGAAGTTGTTGTCTTAATGTAGCTGCTACATCATCGAAAAGGGGGCATTCGTAAACCACATGGTCGGGAGTATCCTCCAAAGCGCCACAGTCAGGTGTAGCCCTTTTCCCAAACCGACATAGATATGTCGGGTAGGGCCCATGACCAGTGAGAAAATGTATTAGACCCCGAGTTGGTTTGAAATACTTCATGCCTAACCTATCTTTAACATTTGGCAAGAATCCGAAGGTTTGTCTGCCAGATTCATCCATTTCCCAAGATTCCTGCCATAAGTCCTCACCCCTTCTTCGTATTTCTCCTTTGTCCCTAGCCAAAGCTCCCAGTATGTTCTCTATTTTCACATCGTTCCCTTTCTTGACCCAGTACCATGCTGTTTGTTCCCATATTTTAATATCTAGAGGACAGAGCCCCATTATCACTAATAGGGCACTTCCTGGGGATGTTCTGTAAGCCCCCACAGATCTTAACAGCATGTTCCTTTGTACTCTTCTCACTGTCATGGCAGGCACCACCCTTGTGAGCCTGTGCACCCAGACTCCTGATTTGTAACCCACTATTGAAGTTAGCACACTGTTATGATACAACTTTATTAGGTGTGGTGGAAGGTGAAATCTTTTGTGTCCTATGGAGATGAGGTTATTGAGTACTTGTTGTGATTTTTGGGTTACAGACTCAATGTGCCTTCCGAAGTTCCACCTTTCATCGATGATGACACCCAAGTAGCGAGTCTCTTGTCGTCAGAGAACTGGTGAGACCCCAATTCTAACTGTAGCGTTTCTTACTAGCTGTCCTTTCAGCAATAGGTATGTTGATTTAGTTGGTGAAATTGACATTTTAGTATTAGTACAACATAGTTGCAATTTTGCCATAGCTTTTTCTATTTTTGGTTCTATGTCTTCGCGGCTCCGGCCGCCGACCAGCAGAAGGAGGTCATCTGCGTAGGCTATCACCTCTAGCACCTCTTCACTCTGTTGCAAACTGTTTAGAAGTGGTTCCATGTGGATATCCCAGAACAGGGGACCTAGGACGGAACCCTGGGGACATCCCTTAGTTAAAGTTTTTCCAACTTTGCCGCTAGGGGATGATAGCCAGACCTCCCACTCTTCACAATAGCTCCTCAGGCAACCATATAGCGACCCTGGACACTCTTTCTCCCGCAGGCAAAAGAAGAGCGAAGGCGCCACTGATGTCAATCATGATGCCGACAATGTACTTATATAGGGTAGAGCCACAGACCTCGGCCGCCAGAGCGATTGCGTCGGTTGCCGATCGACCTAGCTGAAGCCAAACTGCCTGCCGCTCATCCCACACAGCACTCGGTGTTCAGTCAGTCTGTCAGCTAGCATTTTTTCGAATAACTTCCCAAAGATGTCTAATAGGCATATCAGTCTGTAGGACTTAGCTTCAGCTGGGTCCTTATTGGGTCCTTTTTTAATAATCACTACGTTGGCTACTTCCCAAATTTTTGGCAATTTTTCCTGTCTGAGACATTCATTGCATAGATGGGCAAGTGGAGCTACCAGTTGTGGCGCCAGGAACTGCACTACCTCCGCCACAATGCCGTGTGGGCTGGGGGTTTCCCTGTCTTCAATGCTTTAATGTGGGCAGCCACCTCCCCTTCAGAAAAGGGGTAGACTGCCCTATCGTTTGCCACTCTGTCAGGATCTTCGTTTCGTAATTGAGACTGGTCTCCGGTGTCACTAGCCACATCGTCATCAGGCAGCAAGGACTGGAGAAGGACCTCGGCAGTCTCCTGCCAGGATTCCGTCATTCCATCCCCATGCCTGATCGTTGATAGCATCATTGGGGGGCAGATCTTTTCCCTAACTAGTTTATAGGGTACACCCCATGGGTCCAAGGCCAACTGGTCCAATACAAATATCTCCCAGCTCTGTATTCTGACTTCTTTAAGTTCTTTTTGAAATTTCTCTTTCGCCTCCCGGTATTGCAGTAACCATCTTTACTTTTCCCAGCAGACGACACTGCGCTGGTAGTGCCTCCTCAGCCTTCTGACAGACTGACGCAAATCCTCTAGTTCCGCTGACCATGGTGATGGGGAGGCCGCCATGGCCCTCCTCCTGGTTGGAACAGCTGCCTTCACCGCTCTGGTAACTGCACTCACCAATTCTTCAGCCCTCTTGTCTATGTCCAGGTCCTGTTGCACGTCGCCTTCTGGTAATGGAGGAATGTCGCACTCTCTCGCTAGTCTCTCCCAATCTGCTCTTCTGTAATTGAGTTGCAGCTCCCACCCCATGGCCCAGTGGCACACACTGGACAGGTCCATGTTCAAGACCTTCCTGGTCCCGTCTCCCTCGCTGGCCGCAAATGGCCTCCGCCATTCCGCCAGAGGACGGTCCGAGAGGTGCTAGCGCCGAAATCCGCACACAGAAAGAGCCCTCTCGCGGAAAGCGCCACCGAAAGCCACCGTAATCTCGGCGCTGTTGACGGAAAGTCCAAATGTGCCGCTTCGCACTGCACAATACATACCATATTAAATGCAGGTTAACAGCTGTGAGCATGTGCACCCTGTTAGAACCTCAGTCACAATATAAATACAAGATAGTGCTGGGGTTAGCAAGATTTTGTTGCAGAAAAGGCCTACAAACTGCACAGTTTTATGACCTACAAACTCCACAGTTTTGTGGACTATGCACTGTGTTCGTCATATATACTGTCCAGTCACGAATTTGATTACTTGTCAGAAACCTTTTGTAGCAGGACGTGCAGGAAGAGAATCAATGAGATTGTAGGAGGTGCCGACAGGGAGTGATTTGGAGCGATGACGGCTCCACTGCCGTGGTCATCTGTGCTATATTTCTCGGTTGAGAATCCATGGCGCGAACAGGACGATCGAGGTGGTTCCACAGATTTTAGATTGGGTGTACAGTAAGGGAGTTTGGTGGCCAAGTGAGTACGGCGAACTCATCCTTGTGCTCCTTTAACATGCACGTACACTGCAAGCTGTGTGACACAATGCTTTGTCCTGCTAGTAGATGCCATCTTGCCGAGTAAAAAACAAACGGCAAGATCGGGTTGACATGGTCCCCAAGGATAAAAGCGTAATTGTTTTGATCCATTGCTCCTTCCATGATGACGAGCTCACCCAGGCAATGACAGGAAAACATTCCACATATCATAACGCTCCCTTCTGATTGTTGCAGGGCCGTACACGCATAAATGATTCACCTGAAAAAGCCACCTGTCATCACTCGGTGGACATTCACTTGAGGTACTGGCGTGCGAATTCCAGCCTTCGTCGGCAGTGAACAGCAGTCACCACTGATGCATGAGCCAATTGCCTGCTGCGGAGGCCCCTACACATCAACGTTCGCTGAAAGGTCATTAGGAGGCCCTGTTGGTAGCCCCTTGCTTAACGTGGGCGGTCAGTTGCTCAACAGTCTATCAGAGTACACCCCAGTTGCCTGGGCGCCGGTTTTGGATAGTGCCATTTTGCCATGCACGGTATACTTTAACCACGACATCACATTAACAGTTTACAGACTTAGCCATTTCCGAAATGCTTCCACTTCGCCCCGGAACTCAATGACCACCCTTTTGGACGTCGGCTTAATCTCTTCATTTCAGCATTACGACAGCGACTGCACTGTTTTCCACCCCCCCTCCCCCCCACCCCCTACACGTTTTGCACACCCTTCATTACTAGTGCTGGGTGGACCGTGTACTTTTGGATGAATCATGGCACTGTCAATCGTGCTAAGCGGAAAACCTTCACAGAACGATCCAATATGTCATGCCACAAGCGCTGCTGCATTCCAAACTCCGCACAGGCTTGACTAACTCCTTGCCATCTCCACAGCTGCTTTTCTGACAAGCTGCGTTTCGAACGCCACCAACAGAACAGGTGTAACGGGCATTTTGACGTTCCCATAGTCAAGTTGGAGGCGGCGTCATGTGAAGCAAGTAACCTTGAAGTAGTGTAAAGTGACGGTATCTATGATGTACTCCAATGTCTCGTTACATTATGCTTTACTCATTGAAAAACGTAGAACTTTGCGTATGCAAAGTATGATACAAAACAAACCTGAAGTCAAATCCAACACGAGTTAGAGGCTGATGTAGAATAATGCACCAATCAAAAAAGACAATTGCTAGCAATAAGTGCTGAAATATCGTTTTAACGGTTGAACACATATTGTGAAAGACGTGGCAAGAGGTGTGGCTGGCGTCAGGACGCTACCAGAAGTCTCACACGAAACATGCTGGGTGGTCATTTTAACTGAAGACATCGAAATATCTCGAAAACTATACATAGGATCAAAAAAAGTTATAATTCTAATTTGTTTCTCTCAACGATACCATATTCCATCTGCGATCCCACCCCGTGCATGGTTGACGGGGGCCAACTTTGAAATCGCCAATGGGAACTCCTATTTTTTTATTGCAGATTACGATTCTACGGCAGAATATACATACATTTTGTCTGAATCATTTTCTTCGTTTCGCCGTACATCGCACTGTTATCACAGGAATAGAAATGGGCATACCATCGTAATTTACGCCATGCATCCCAATGGTCCTTGACTATCCAACGGCACGTGGGGAAAGGCCAGTATTTCCTACCTTCTAATTGAAAACCCTATTCACAACGTTGTGTTCCTCCGACATACCGGACAGGCAACTATTACACATATCGTGCAGACGTAGAACAGATAAACGGCCATATTTGCGCAGTGTTTATTGCCTGCACACCTACCTGTCATTTGGAGAACACACGTACAAGTGGACGATTAACGCTGCAGCCAAAGAATAAAAAATTAAAATGATCCTGGCTTATGGAGAATGTAGGAGGCTGCTGTAGCTTTGTATGCCGAGAGTTTTCGTGGGAAAGCTTGCTCTAGTTCGCACTTTTAAAAGGTTGTGAACGCTTTTATGTCTTATGGCAGTTTACAGACCGCAAAATGAAAAGAATCAAACATGTTACAGGAGAAGCTAATGAAATAACTGTTAGCGCCAGTGCGCAATAACACACGGGTAAGCGCCCGGCAATTATATCGCGAGTCAGGCATGTCACAATACTGCATCGACAGGAGTATCATCTATACCACTTGTCAGTGCATCAAGAACTTCATGGCACCGGTTTCAATAACTGGGTAGTGTTTTGTGAATGGGCACGTCAACAAATGCAGACGACCCTCACGTTCTTTGCCGAGGTACTATTTTCCGATGAGTCTACAATCACAAACCATGACAGCGTTAACCGGCCTAACATGCGTTACTAGTGTGTATACAATCCTCACTGGGGACGGCAAGTTGACCATCAACGTCCTTGGTCGGTTAACATATGGTGTGGCATCATGGGGAACAAACGCATTGGTCCGTATTTTATCGATGGCACGTCGAATTGACGGAAATATCGAACGTTTTTGGAACAGGAACTACTGTAACTACTGCAGGATGTTGCCCTGGACGTTCGACAACACATATGGTTTCAGCATGACGATTGCCCAACACAGTACGCAATTGGAGCATGGGAGGTATTGACCCTTGTTTACACTGGTAGGTGTATCGGCAGAGGTAGCCCTACTAATTTGGCCCTCTACGTCACCGAATTGGCGGATTTAAAAATGTTGCGCCTCTAGGCACACCATATCATATGACGCCCCCCAAAAAGAAAATGTTTTAAGTAACAACTATTGCCCGATCACTTCACAATTGCCGTTTTGGGTGGGAGCGCTGTGAGCTGTTTCCGTACTCTGCTATTCGTTGTTCTGAAGGCCGCGTCAGCGGTTCAAGTGGTTCAAATGGCTCTGAGCACTATGCGACTTAACTTCTGAGGTCATCAGTCGCCTAGAACTTCGAACTAATTAAACCTAACTAACCTAAGGACATCACATACATCCATGCCCGAGGCAGGATTCGAACCTGCGACCGCAGCGGTCGCTCGGCTCCAGACTGTAGCGCCTAGAACCGCACGGCCACTCCGGACGGCCGCGTCAGCGGTCTAGTCGCACTCAATCAAAATGTAATATTGCTCCTAAACTGTACTTGGTGTACGTCAGTGGATAAAACAAACTCAGAACTGCAGTGTGTTAAACACATTCTTCTTTCTAAAGTCAACAGAAACGAACACAAAGAAAATAGCTTTTCATTTATGGCCTAAAAACTCAGCAGAGCGTCTAGCAGATAACGGATTTTTGTTATACATTCACTTTTAATATGTTCTTTTACACGAAACCGTTGAAAATGAAAGTAAAATAGTTGTGTTACGATCTAAAAATTGAAGCGAACGAGTCATACATTCAAAATTAATACGTACTTTTACAGAGATGCGTTCAAAATTAAAATTAAACTGTCGTTTTACGGTCTAATAACTTGAATGTGTAGCAGATAAAAAGAAATATGTGAATCTATAGGAAAGCGTAAGAAGTGTAAATGAAATAGAGATTTCGGTGCACAAGCTAATAACTAAATACAGACGAACAAACACAGAACTGAATTTGCTATTACGCAATTTTACAGACTAGAGTGGAAAAATCAAATTTCTTTTATAATATAATAGTTAACGTGTAAAGATTTAAGGTCTGTGTAGCTAGATGCCGCATAATAAGTGTACACAATACCTTTAATCCATAAAAAAATGTCGTGTGACTTGGGCCTCCCATTGGGTAGACCGTTCGCCTGGTGCAGGTCTTTCGATTTGACGCCACTTCGGCGACTTGCGCGTCGATGGGGATGAAATGATGATGATTAGGACAACACAACAACCAGTCCCTGGGAGGAGAAAATCTCCGACCCAGCCGGGAATCGAAGGATTGACAATCTGTCACGCTGATCATTTTTTTAATTATTTTGTTCGTTCTTGATCGTTGTGTTTGGTCGTTGCGGACGTCACGTAACATCCTTTCAAGTTCGTTGTTGATCCTTTCACTCAGTTTTTTTTTTACAGAGGCCAATCAGCTATCTGACCCAACACGCTGAGCTACCGTGCCGGCGACCACTCAGCTACCAGGGTTGGACCCCTTAATCTATGTAAAGGCTAAACAGTTTTGTACTGCAGTTACTGCTCTCACCATAGCTGTTTCTAACGGTATTAGCAAAGCTTTTACCTATTTATCGACAGAACTGAACTAAGTTATTTATTAACACTTTTTCATCTGAGCGTACTCTCCGATAGCGTATATTTGCGCGATAACTATACATTTCAGAAGAACGCCCAGAATACGCATCAGTTGTAATACACTACAGTATCAGTGTAACTTAAATGTACAGCGCCGAGCGGCCTGGGTCATTCGGGTATTGTTCAGTATTGTCGGGAGTCTTCGGTCACGTCTGCACGTAAACGAGGTTTAGTTCCGCGTTGTGCCATCGGCTATTGTAAAATAAAGAGGTAATTCGTAATTTGTAAATCCAATGCATGTGCTCTTAGTTATAATAAAAATCACATTATAATCTTAAATTTTTAAAACTTATGTGATTAAATAAAGAAACTCACCAGTCAGCAAAGTTTGCTTCTGTCTTTGACGTCAGAAAAGTCGTTGATCATATCTTCATAGTTCAAGACGGTTATCAGTTAGGAGGCCGGCTTCGATGTGAAGAATGGACAAGGCGTTCAGTCTCTCCTCAGACAACGTAGACTGTAGGTGCGATTTCATTCTTTTAAGAGCCGAAAACGACCGTTCTGCTGAACAATTTGTAGGTGCCAAACATAGATTATTCTAAGAGCGATGTCAACATTCGGAAACACGGACTGTAACCTCTCTTTTGGTAAAAATTTACTCCTTCCGACTGGTATATCACTAATCTCAGAAGATTTCAAAAGTTCCGCAAAATGTACACATTTATTAGGAAAGGTAGGCTCTAAATCTGTGTCATATGACGCTTGGAGTTTTGCTGCACCTTCAGCAATATCGTCAGGTGAACTGTTCTTAAGGTTACTGAAAACTGTGAAGGAGTCCAACAGTGTTCTATAGCTTCCCTTCCTCCTCACTAATTCGGCGTACCAAGTTGTCGAGTACTGGGAGAAATGTTCCATTTAAAATTTTTCCCTTCCAGTCAGAAAAACTTCTTCAGAGGCCGCTTCTTCCGCATAATGAAGTTTACGTTTTCGTGATCTTTTATAGGTGCATTCACAGTCTATATCAGTCACAATCTCCATGGATTTGTTTTCATAATAGTCGAACATGCCACGAATAGATGCAATAAATCCTACAAGTGATTCATATAATTCATGAACTATTTCAGTATCAATATTTACACCTTGAAGTATCAGATTTACACTATTAAATCTCTGAAGTATATCGGTCCAAACTGTCATCATGAATACTGTTTCTAGTCTGCTGAGTTGATTCAATAAAGATGAAGCCTCATTTCGCACAAGTGATTTTTCAAACGTATTATTGGCAATATGTGTGAGGGCACTGATATCACCCTCCCAGTTTTCACACACTTCCTCTCTTGCTGACCAATGTGTTTTTGATAAACATTTTACCGTTTTACTTTCTGGTTTCATGAAAAAAAGAAGTTTATCCCAGCGCTGTGTAGAAGCAGAGAAAAAATTATTTTGCACTACATTGAAAAATGAACATGCTTCCCGACAACATCTTGCAGCATTAGTGGCGACTAAATTCAAAGAATGTGATGCACAAGGCACATAATGCGCTTTTGGATTTCGTTCTTTAATGTGTGCCTGCAAACCAATGTAGGTTCCTGATATATTGCTTGCGTTGTCAGTCAGAAATATCAATTGAATTTGTAGACAGGACTGTACAGCCTCAGCTAAGTTTTCGGGCTTGTGTCCCGGGTTTGGTAAAAACAGAAGGAAAAGTTCAACAGGTTCACCATTCTCGTTCACGTATCTTAATATGAAAGATAATTGATCAATATGTGAAATGTCCGCAGTAGAATCTACTATTATAGAGAAATATTTGGCCTGTTTAATTTCACTTACGATATATCTTTTTATTCGTTTAGAAGTTGTTGAAGAAAGATAACTTGTATGTCCCTGCCCTGGATTTCCATATCGTTCAATGTGCACTGTGGGAAAAGGATCAAACTCGGCTATAAGTTCAAGACACATCATAAATTGACCATTATGTAACGAATGGAATCTTTATATGTGTCTAAATAGGGGAAGTCCACGACTTGTTAGCTTCTTCACTACTGCAAATAACTTTTTCAACACACTGCGCCAGTACATTTTTTTCTGTCTCAACATATGACTCGAAATGGTTATCTATTGTTCCAAGTGACTTCTTTCTTGTTAAGAGGGATAACTCATAATTTTTATGTTCAAGTGAATTCTCCTGATGAGATAAAATATTAAAAATATTTTTCCAGTCTGCAATACCATTAGTAGCAATTGTGGGCCACGTTCGAACAATTTACATGGTGCACAAAAAACAGCACCGATGGTATAGGAGTATACTAGAAAATCACGCAAAGTTGATTCACCATTCAAAAGTTTATGGTAAAATACTTTTTTGTTCAAATATCTGGTTTTATAGCCTTTTGATCGTCTTGAATTAGAAAAATCACCGTTACAATTTTGGTTAATGCCACGTTGTAAGAGAATGTCGATTGTTGATTTATTGACACAAAATTCTGCAGGATCATCACTAACGAGGTTATTTTTTTTTATTATTGTAATGTCTGGCTCGACACTTAGTTTCTCGTGAAGCTCGAAATCAGGGACAATTTGCTTTCCTTTATTTTTAACTTTTGTTTCGTATGTATTTACTTCTTTTACAACAACTGCAGTCCAGAAATATCATCTGTGCTACTTAAACTCGAAGTCGAACCAGCAACACCTTTTGCGAAAAATTTATCTACTCTGCCAAGAGTTTTTAGAACATTGGTTTCTCGTACTCGCCTTTCCTTCGATAATTTGCGAAATGCCGCCCACTTCATTTTGCACGTTTGCCTTTTTCACTGTTATTCATGTTAAGGTACTTACGAAATTGTCAACCAACCGTCAAAACAAAAGAAAAAAATTTGTAAAAGGAAAAAAAAGGCTGTATCCTGTTCCAATCGTACTACATCACACATGAGCACAAAGCATTTTACTTTAAACACGGCTCAGGAGCGCAAATATTTTTCCTTTAACCACGGAGCGATGAACTAACCAACTCAGATTACTCGACATAACTGCGCTATGAAAGAACAACAATGCAGAATAATTTAATTTCATTGTCGCCTGTTTCTCTGTTGTCAGTGAGCAGTAGAAGCACACCTGCAGGCTGGAATTCGTCTCGTAAAGAAAACGGGACAGTCCCTTTTTTGCTTCTGTTTCCCGCGTCGTCTGAGTTTTAGCTGGGTCGCAAATATGTTCTGAATATTCTTGACACTGTTTGACACTGTCTTTCTAATTAAAAAGTAATTAATTTTTGCAATTTATTGCAGTGAGATGTGCTGGATCGACTCGTATCCCACTTATTCTTATAACATTTTAGCGGTTTTTTGTGGGCAGAGAAGACAGACTACAAAGTTTAAGTAGTCTTGTTGGCAGTTGATGTGGTGTGTTGTCATTTGTGTGAACAGTGCTGTTATGTCTGTAAGCAAATGCACCATCTGTTCCAACATAAAATAAAAATAACCATTCCTCAAAGAAAAAAGTTTAGTTAAGAAGTTTAATATAAAATTTACAATGCCACGTACTACTCGATTACACACAGTGGGAACTTTGATATCATGCAGACTGCAGCACAATAAATGAGGCAAACGAAAGTTCGTTTCTTCTTCCTTTTTTGCCAAAAAAGTAACTAAGTAAATAAATAAATAAATAAAATTTTTAAACTGTTGTGAAGTGTATTTCACACATTATTAGATATTCTGCTTATGTTCTTTTCATATAAACATGTGTTTAAAAATGTAAAACATTCCCAGTATCAACATGTTTTCTTAAACTGGTGTCATTAAATCAAAGCTCAGATATTGAAGACCAAAGAGCTTCCGCATTAATTACAGTAATGGACGGCTGACTTGATACTTCCCCGTAATTTCTACAAGAAATTTCAGTACAGTCGGGTTTTACATACTGAGTACCACATATGTTACAGTTTATCACAGCTTTTCAGGGGTCCCAGTATTTTCACAAGGAAAATATGGTAGGGTTAAATAGAAGCCAAGAACATTCTCAGAATAATAATGTTTCAAACATTGTATTGTAACTGCTGTCCTAACAGCTTAGTTCAAAATATTTTGAAGAATCATGAAGATGAATGTTAAATTTCCATTCAGTCACCAAGTAAACTATGTACATTTCCAAGATCGTATTGTCGAATTTCGTTTGTAAGGCTTATTTAAACTAGCAAGTTGTTTAACAACATTAAAAATTTTTGTCTTTCGTAAGTGCAGTTACTTTAAAATGTAAAAGATTAAAATGAGAATAGAGCAAAAAATGCCGCCCCCTTAAGGTGCCGCCCCTAGGCCCCTGCTTAGGGCCTCTATATGTAAATCTGTCATTGATTGAACATTTATTTTTTTCTTTTTGCTAATGCCTTGTCCCTCAGTTTCGCGGGGTCGGCATGGTTAGGATCGAATTTGGCAAGGTTAATGTTTTTAAGGGGTGGCTGGATGCCTTTCCTGACACCACCCCGTACACAACAGGACAGAATTAGTGCACCCCAGCTGTCTGCATCTAGTGTAATCCATGGAATAGTGCAAACGTGTTCAGCTGTCTGTGAGTCGTGTAACTGAGGCGGAACGTGGGGACCAGCCCGGCATTCACCTAGTGGGATGTGGAAAACCGCCTAAAAACCACATCCAGGTTGGCGAGCACACTGGCCCACGTCGATCCGGGGCCGGCGCGCCTACCCGAGTCCAGAAAGCAACGCATTAGGGCTCTCGGCTAATCTGGCGGGTTGATTGAACATTTATTCCCACATAAAACACTTCTATACGTAATAGCCTACAAGCGTGGAAGGCGTAAAAGTAACTGTAAAGAGTGGTATGTAGTGGTCTATATCTCTAACGTCAAAGAGTAACTATAATGACGAATACTAGTGACACGGAATGTTATACAACACTGTTCATTCGCGTTTGTGGTCTAGCGGTTCTAGGCACTCAGTCCGGAACCGCGGGACTGCTACGGTTGCAGGTTCGAATACTGCCTCGGGCATGGATGTGTGTGATGTCCTTAGGTTAGTTAGGTTTAAGTAGTTCTAAGTTCTAAGTTCTAAGTTCTAGGGGACTGACGACCACAGGTGTTAAGTCCCATAGTGCTCAGAGCCATTTGAACCATTCGCGTTTGAGGAGACAGAGTGAGACGCTACACTACTTGCCATTAAAATTGCTACACCACGAAGATGACGTGCTACAGACGAGAAATTTCACCAACAGGAAGAAGACGCTATGATATGCAAATTATTAGCTTTTCAGAGCAATCACACAAGGCTGGCGCCGGTGGCGACACCTACAACGTGCTGACACGAGGAAAGTTTCCAACTGATTTCTCATACACAAACAGCAGTTGACCGGCGTTGCCTGGTGAAACGTTGTTGTGATGCCTCGTGTAAGGAGCAGAAATGCGTACCATCACGTTTCTGACTTTGATATAGGTCGGATTGTAGCCTATCGCGATTGCGGTTTATCGTATCGCCACATTGCTGCTCGCGTTGGTCGAGATCCAATAATTGTTAGCAGAATATGGAATCGATGGGTTCAGGAGGGTACTACGGAACGCCGTGCTGGATCCCAACGGCCTCGTATCACTAGCAGTCGCGACGACAGGCGTCTTATCCGCATGGCTGTAACGGATCGTGCAGCCACGTCACGATCCCTGAGTCAACAGATGGCGACGTTTGCAAGACAACAACCATCAACACGAACAGTTCGACGACGTTTGTAGCAGCATGGACTATCAGCTCGGGGGCCACGACTGTAGTTACCCTTGACGCTGCATCACAGACAGGAGCGCCTGCGATGGTGTGCTCAACGACGAACGTGGGTGCACGAGTGGCAAAACGTCATTTTTTCGGATGAATCCAGGTTCTGTTTACAGCATCATGATGGTCGCATCCGTGTTTGGCGACATCACGGTGAACGCACATTGGAAGCGTGTATTCGTCATCGCCATACTGGCGTATCACCCGGCGTGATGGTATGGGGTGCCATTGATCAAACGTCTCGGTCACCTCTTGCTCGCATTGACGGCACTTTGAACAGTGGACGATACATTTCAGATGTGTTACGACCCGTGGCTCTACCCTTCATTCGATTCCTGCGAAACCCTACATTTCATCAGGATAAAGCACGACCGCATGATGCAGGTACTGAACGGGCCTTTCTGGATACAGGAAATGTTCGACTGCTGCCCTGGCCAGCACATTCTCCAGATCTCTCACCAATTGAAAACGTCTGGTCAATGATGGCCGAGCAACTGACTCGTCACAATACGCCAGTCACTACTCTTGATGAACTGTGGTATCGTTTTGAAGCTGCATGTGCAGATTTACCTGTACGCGGCATCCAAGCTCTGTTTGACTCAATGCCCAGGCGTATCAAGGCCGTTATTACGGCCAGAGGTGGTTGTTCTGGGTACTGATTTCTCAGGATGTAAGCACCCAATTTGCGTGAAAATGTATTCACATGTCAGTTCTATTACAATATATTTGTCCAACGAATACCCGTTTATCATATGCATTTGTTCGAGTATTTACGATATTGCAGATTAAACTTCACATGTCGGCTTGCACGCATTACCACTGATTTCTCGAAACCTGGCATTGTGCCACTGGAGTCGGTGGTTCCAGCGGGAGGTGAGGTAACAGTTTTTGGCATCGTTTTCTTCTCTGAGGCGCCTGGCGTCCATAGTGTCTCGTGATGGCTGTGTGGTACGGGAACGTTTTCTGGTGTTATATTCTTGTCTTCTCGTTTGCCTCCTGCAGTCCTTGCTGTGTGCAATGCATCGAGAAAGGTGGGCTTGAGTCGGCCCAGTGCGATGGTGGTAGGTGTCAGAAATGCACCTAGCGATGCTCTGACATGCTGCGTGATCTTGTTCCTCTGACGCGCAATGCATTCAATGAGATTTCCACTCTGCAGCGGAGTGTGCGCTGCTCTGCATGGTGCGCAGAAGAACTTCTGTGAAATTTGGAAGGTAGGAGACGAGATCCTGGAAGAACTAAGGCTGTATGTCGGCACGGTAACTCAGCGTGTTCGGTCAGAAGGGTAGCTGCCATATGTAATAAAAAAAACTGATTTAATGGATCAACGACGAAATGAAACGGGTGTTTTGCGACATCCGCCCCGAGCAGATGCAACGATTTAAATGAGATTACACAAAAAAAAAAAAAAAAAAAGAAAAGAAGAAGAAGAAAAGGACGGTAGAGCACTTGCCAGTGAAAGGCAAAGGTCCCGAGTTTGAGTCTCGGTCCGACACACAGTTTCCATAAAGTTTCAAACAATGCATTTCTTGACAAATGTTGCCGGACGGAGTGGCCGAGCTGTTCTAGGTACTACAGTCTGGACCCGCGCGACCGCTACGGTCGCAGGTTCGAATCCTGCCTCGGGCATGGATGTGTGTGATGTCCTTAGGTTAGTTAGCTTTACGTAGTCCTAAGTTCTAGGGGACTGATGACCTCAGAGCACAGAGCCATTTGAACCATTTTTTGACAAATGTTATGCAATCGGCGTGTATTCCAGGCCAGACGAAACTTTGACTAATCTAAAAGCGGTTTGTACTCCTTGATGTGCCAGATTGTGTACTGATGCAATTGCTTGTGCGCGAAAGTATTGCGCCACAGATCGACCTGCTTTCAGTCCAAATAGGTCATAATACAGCTCAGCATTTGCTTCAGGTATCGCGACGCGTTGTAACTTCAGTCGTTCCGGTTGTTCCAACGAATCTTGTAAATAATTGTCACGTTGTTGGGCCTGTGCGAGGGCATCAAAAATCAATGCTAGCCGCTACAGCTTCAACATGTGAACAAGTGTCTGATGTCTCTGAACGTGATAACGATTCCGCTGTCATGTTCAGCTGCCCCTGTATATAACATTGCAGGTGGTGAATTTTCTCGGCGATCCTTTCTCTGATCTAAAGCAAAGGCGTGCGTTAGCGGTTTATGATCTGTATAAATAGTGAACGTCAGTCCTCTAGTAAATTCTTGACTACGGCGTAAGCAGCATACGGTTCGCGGTCATATTTTGCCCAACGTTGCTCTGGAGGTGATAACCTGAGAGTGAAGAGTGCTATGCGCTGCCAACAATGTTCGACCTGTTGCTGCAGCACAGCACCAACGGCTGTAGACGAGGCATCAACCATAAGTGCAAGTGGAGCGTGTGCTATGGGGTCTGATAATTGTGCAGCCTCTGCAATCGCTGTTTTTACGGCTTGAAAAGCGTCGTCTGCTTCGCTTGTCCAATACAATTTGCCCTTTTGCTTTAGAAATTCATTCAGGGGAGCCACTATCGACCATAATGGTATACAAGTCTTTGGTAAATATTTATGACCCCCCAAAAACAATTGTAGCTCTCTGATTGTAATGGTACTTTCTCTTTATTTTGTGACGGTCGAATGCCATGCGCGTCTACCGTGTAACCTAGAAATTGCACATCTCTCGCTCCAAAAGTACACTTTGAAGGATTAATTACTAAGCCTTGTGTGTGTAAACGATTAAATATCTGAGCCAGATGTTGTAAATGCTCTTCTTCTGTAGCAGACATCACCAAAATTTCATCTATGTAAACATAACAGAAGCCTAAGTCCCTAGTGATCTCATCCATGAAACGCTGAAACGTTTGTGCTGCGTTGCACAGACCAAAAGGCGACCTAGTGAACTTGAATAGACCGGAAGTTGTTGTCACTGCTGTCTTGAGGATATCTTCTACAGCAACGGGGATCTGATACTACGCCCAGAGTAGCTCAGTAGTGGAAAATATAGTCTTACGATGAACGTTGACAGAGAAGCCTTCTGTATGTGGCACTAGGTAGTGATCTGGAATGGTCCTAGCATTGAGCTACCGGTATTCACCACATGGACGCCATCCGTTCTTCTTCTTAGGTACCACCTGGACTGGGGCTGCCCAACTGCTACTCGAAACTCTGCGAAGGCCTATTGCCAGCATTCCTGCTTCACCATTCGCAACTTACCTGGCGTCAAACGTCTAGGCCTAAAGTGAGATTACAAGCCTGGCGTGGTCAAAATACGATGTACCGTTGTATGTTTAACCGGCGAGAGAGTAGGCGGCTGCTACAGGATTTCCGGAAATTATTTTAGTAATTGTGTCTACTGCGTATCTCCTGCGACTGTATGTACCGTCATCGGAGTGATGTAGCAGACCTTCCCTGGAGTATGCATGTTTGTAGTGCAGTCGATCAGCTGATTGCTTCGGAAGTCAGGTATCAGGTATCACATCATAAAAGGATAAGAAATCGACCCCTACGATAGGCTGCAATATGTCCACTACGGTGAAACGCCACTCAAATGTACCGCGTAATCCAAGATATAGCAGCAATGTAACCTGACTGCATGTTTTAGCGGCAGCTCCGGCGTGGTACACAAGTTACCGGGTACACGGACACTTCTGCCCCTGTATCCACTAGGTTCTGTACTTTCGCGTTGCGCTGTGTGGCAAAAAGTTGACATGCATTACCGGTATGAGTAGCTCTTGCTGCTACGTTTTCAGCTTCACGTTTCCACTTTCATGGTGGTGCACACTTTTGCGTGCGATTCCCGAATTTCTTGTGGTTCCAGCGCAAGTTTTGTGCCGATGGCGAGTGGTTACGACTTCTTGACAACCGGTGGCGCGGTCACCGACGTATGTGTGCCGTTTGTAATGCGGCTACTTGGGCGGTATGCTCAGCTAATTGCGACTGGAGATGTGCTAGTACCGCTGCAGAGGTATTCTCTTGCCGTGAGAGCAGTGTTGACACTTTAGTTGCGGGATACATCTCGACGATCCTGTCCGCTGCGCTAGTGCATTTAAACCACACGCGCACACAGTCAGAATTTTTTGAATGTCAGAGGGTAATCGAGACAACCAAATACTGCGCAGCACGTCGTCGCTCACTGTGTGCGCAAACGGCGTGAAAGTTGTGACGGGGTTCGATCGCCGAGCTCCTCAGTCCGTAAAAGCTTCTCTAGTCGCTTCGCTTCCGATTGTGACAGGCGCGTCGATAGCACTTTCTTAATTGACGCGTACCCTCCGGCGTTGGGTGGTGCAGCAAGGATATCTTGCACTTCAGCAGCTAAGTCTTCTGTTAGTGCTGCGACTACATAGTTATGCTTCAGCTGATATCTGCTTTCAAGCTGCGCAAACCACAACACCGGGTTGTGCTGGCAGAACGGCGGGGGTTTAATTGCAACCCTATTAACTGTGTTGCTCGTAGCTGGCTCTGTGATGACTGGCTGATTGTCCGTTTTCGTGCGAGAACGAGCATGCCGCGGCTGACACGGAAGTAATGAACGTTCATATTACGATGCGGCGCGGAACGCCGAAGCTGACGCAGTAAGTGTTATCCTCGAGGCCACCAAATATATGGTATCTAATATAATTGAACATTTATTTCCACATAAAACACGTATATACAAGGTAGTTTACAAGCGTGGAAGGCTTAACAGTGACTGTAAAAAGATGCAAGGAATTGTCTATATCTCTAACGTTAAAGAGTAACTATAATGCCAAATACTAATGACACGGAATGTTTATGCACCACTGTACACTCGCGTTTGCGGAGACAGAATGAGGTGCTACATATTGCCACAAATTCCTCAACATGTTACGGAAAAAGCAGAAATACAAAGGAAGCAGGTACATCAGCAAAATGTACCTTACGCGCTTAGATCTAGAAGTAAATAGCGTAAGTTCTGGGATACTATGCGCATATCATATTTGTTTAGTCCTTTGGTTATTCTCAATCTACCTTACTTGTCATGTTCTGTGTTTGTTTACTTGTATAAAGGAGGGAGGGGATTGATGGATCATCCCTTTCTCTCATGTGGCATGCCGAGATGCTGACTAGAAAACTTTTTCTGAGCATAGCGCTCCTAACCGTACGAAGACTGCAAGACAGACTTACAGCTTTACGAAACGAAGTAGAAAAAGGTGTATTATTGGAAGATATGCAGAACTAGTATCAGGAATAGAGACTGTCGTGTGAGAAACTGAGGACTCAGTTGCAGCACATAGCGGAAATTGTACCACAAACGTAAAATACTTGGTTGGTTAAATGCCGAAGGGAAACTATTAAAAACTGTGTTTAGAACAGTTGATAACGAGGATATCAAGAATTTGAACAGCACAATTCGAAATGTAAAAGAGTTATCAGAAGATACAAAAGGAAAAGTAGATGGCACACAACACGCATAGGGCCCATGGAGCAAGGAATTCTCATTGTTACTAAAACAATGCGAAACTTAACAACGGAATTGGAGCAATATGCCCATAACACCAGGACTGTCTTAAATTTATTAGTTTCTAGACAGAGAGGTGATCATGTCGTAATATCTGTAGCAGATTTCAGAGGTTGTATCAGAGAAAATGTTATTATTTATCCAACAAAAGTGATACACACGAACAACAAATCATGTGAAAAACAATTGTTTTTGGGGAAAATGGAAAGATGAGAGAGCGAGGAAAAAGTCTTAGCAAGCCAGACAAAATTTCAGAAAACTGAAGATCACTGACTTTATCCCTATTTGCGCCAAAAACAGTAATCATCACTAGCTATAGAAGCGGCAAACTAACCAGGATAATGAAACTAGAATTACGAGGCAATGGATTGTTAATTAACGGGACAAGGTGTGAGATAGCAGGAACACAATTTCATCTCCCAGCTATCATAACAGCCACAATAACGCTTAACGTATCGCGACCAGTGTCGTATTGGCCGAAGGAAACACCATACATCTTATCCAGTCAAAACCTAACTTTTATTAACGATACCTCAGATTCAGATTTGCTATAATCAATAAACCAATTAATAACTTCAGAAAAAGGACAAATATGAGTCAATCATAATTTTGTTCTAATATTTATTTCTGGTAGATTAAAACTGAAGAAACTGCAAAAAGGTGGGAATTAAGGAGATGGGTTCTGGATAAACTGAAAGAAGCAGAGGTTGTACAGAGTTTCAGGGAGACCAAAAGGGAACAATTGACAGGAATGGGGATAGAAATAGAGTAGAAGAAGAATGGGTAGCTTTGAGGGATGAAATAGTGAAGGCAGCAGAGGATCAAATAGGTAAAAAGACGAGGGGTAGTAGAAACCCTTGGGTAACAGAAAAAATATTGAATTTAATTGATGAAAGGAGAAAATATAAAAATGCAGTAAACGAAGCAGGCAAAAAGGAATACAAACGTCTCAAAAATGAGGTCGACAGGAAGTGCAAAATGGCTAAGCAGGGATGACTAGAGGACAAATGTAAGGATGTAGAGGCTTATCTCACAAGGGGTAAGATAGATACTGCCTACAGGAAAATTAAAGAGACCTTTGGAGAAAAGAGAACCACTTGTATGAATATCAAGAGCTCAGATGGAAACCCAGTTGTAAGCAAAGAAGGAAAAGCAGAAAGGTGGAAGGAGTATATAGAGGGTCTATACAAGGGCGATGTACTTGAGGACAATATTATAGAAAGGGAAGAGGATGTAGATGAAGATGAAATGGGAGATATGATACTGCGTGAAGAGTTTGACAGAGCACTGAAAGACCTGAGTCGAAACAAGGCCCCGGGAGTAGAGAACATTCCATTAGAACTACAGACGGCATTGGGAGAGCCAGTCATGACAAAACTCTACCATATGGTGAGCAAGATGTATGAGACAGGCGAAATACACTCAGACTTCAAGAAGAATATAATAATTCTAATACCAAAGAAAGCAGGTGTTGACAGATGTGAAAATTACCGAACTATCAGTTTAATAAGTCACAGCTGCAAAATACTAACGCGAATTCTTTACAGACGAATGGAAAAACTGATAGAAGCCGACCTCGGGGAAGATAAGTTTGGATTCCGTAGAAATGTTGGAACACGTGAGGCAATACTGACCGTACGACTTATCTTAGAAGAAAGATTAAGGAAAGGCAAACCTACGTTTCTAGCATTTGTAGACTTAGAGAAAGTTTTTGACAATGTTGACTGGAATACTCTCTTTCAAATTCTGAAGGTGGCAGGGGTAAAATACATGGAGCGAAAGGCTATTTACAATTTGTACAGAAACCAGATGGCAGTTATAAGAGTCAAGGGACATGAAAGGGAAGCAGTAGTTGGGAAGGGATTGAGACAGGGTTGTAGCCTCTCCCCGATGCTGTTCAATCTGTATATTGAGCAAGCAATAAAAGAAACAAAAGAAAAGTTCGGAGTAGGCATTAAAATCCATGGAGAAGAAATAAAAACTTTGAGGTTCGCCGATGACATTGTAATTGTGTCAGAGACTTGGAAGAGCAGTTGAACGGAATGGACAGTGTCATGAAAGAAGGATATAAGATGAACATCAACAAAAGCAAAACGAGGATAATGGAATGTAGTCAAATTAAATCGGGTGATGCTGAGGGAATTAGATTAGGAAATGAGACACTTAAAGTAGTAAAGGAGTTTTGCTATTTGGGGAGCAAAATAACTGATGATGGTCGAAGTAGAGAGGATATCAAATGTAGACTGGCAAAGGCAAAGAAAGCGTTTCTGAAGAAGAAATATTTGTTAACATCGAGTATAGATTTAAATGACAGGAAGTCACTTCTGAAAGTATTTGTATGGAGTGTATCCATGTATGGAAGTGAAACGTGGACGATAAATAGTTTAGACAAGAAGAGAATAGAAGCTTTCGAAATGTGGTACTACAGAAGAATGCTGAAGATTAGATGGGTAGATCACATAACTAATGAGGAGGTATTGAATAGAACTAGGGAGAAGAGGAGCTTGTGGCACAACTTGAAGAAGGGATCGGTTGGTAGGACATGTTCTGAGACATCGAGGGATCACCAATTTAGTATTGGAGGGCAGCGTGGAGGGTAAAAATCGTAGAGGGAGACCAAGAGATGAATACACTAAGCAGATTCAGAAGGATGTAGGTTGCAGTAGGTACTGGGAGATGAAGAAACTTACACAGGATAGAGTAGCATGGAGAGCTGCATCAAACCAGTCTCAGGACTGAAGACCACAACAACAACAACATTTATTTCTGCAACTTAATTTTGTATGAAGCGTAAGATAACTCGTTCAAATGAGGCAACTAGACACCAGATACATGTAGAGTGGGTACATACCAGTAATAAGTAATAGAAGAAGAAAATGAAAATAACGCAGTTAACCAGGAAAATATGACAAGTAGATTAATTAATAAACTAAGATTCAAGACTCTGGTTTCGAACCAACACAGGAAACAGTTGTAAATTTATTTTTTAAAATATAAGGCAGGTATCGACTAAGTAGTAATAAGTAAAGCAGGGAAAATTCGGGACGAATTTTTAAATAGGAGGGATGTGTTATGACACAGAATAGTAAGAGACTGAAAAATAAAAAAAACTTAAAAACTAATTCACATTGCTACAAGAAAAGTGCGGTCGCGCCAGAGGCAGAGACAGAACAGGAAATAAGAGAAATGTCGCAAGCGGGCCAGGCCCCAGCGCGTTACAACACCGGGCCGAGAAAGAGAGAGGGCGAAGTCTGCAGAAAATAGCACGGGACAGAAACCCAACGGAAACGTGACACGCATATCTGTTAGGTCGTACGAAATGTCGAAAGAAACCGCACTTATTTCAAAAGAACCCGTATCAGAGAACCTGCACAGCAGTTAAGAGCCTGTTAAGCGAATATAGCAGAATAAGAAGGACACATGTGGTCATTGCGGACCGAGTATCGCATCATAGCCTCACGTTACCTCCCTTTAGATATTCGAGCTCTGCAGTTCTCAAAGAGTTGATTGACATCGATGGCGTTCACAGTAATAGCACTCGATTCCATGATTACGATACTGTAGCGAATCTGTGCCTTAGATACTCCAGAACAGTCTATGAAACACCCGAAGATGTACCTGAGGCGACGGTCTTCGCCTGGTGAACTTCAAACTGTTCGCCGCTTACCATTGCTGATGGATAAGCTGACTGTCTTCCAACAACACCACATCGCGGAGTGCTGGCAACACCCAACTTCAGTGCAGAAACCCGCAGCAGGGCCTCGTGGGGTCCACGTTCCTGTTCAACTCTTAGGCGCCTCTGGGTGCTGAAACCTACCTGGCCGGCAGGAAGGAGATACACCGACCACACAACATCCGACAACAACACATCGCTGATGGGTCAACATGGAGTTCGGAGCGGGATCGAGCACACTCCAGCACCTAGTATGAGACCTTTAGTGCTGGACCATAGCCACGCCGGCAGTGTACCGCTGTTTGTGAGGTCACTCACTCTTCGCCTGGGCCTGCAGACGAGGAGCTGACGCGGCAGTTATCAGCGGAAATGCAACATGCAGCCACTTGAGGCATCGGCTACAAGGCCAGTGTGGAACAGGACGACTGTACACATGGTTCATAAATAACTTTGTTTTACTACTGACTTCATGGAGAAGAGTATCTGCTTGGACCCTCTGTACCACACCGCTTGTCCAATGAATACCCGTCTATAATCTGCATTTCTTCTTGGTGTAGCAATTTTAATTGTCAGTGGTGTATGTAATGATGGAAGAGTGATTTCTCCCGACTCAATAACGGTTCACGAACGATGTTATGTTTTCGTATAGTCAGGTTCATTCTCGGCGGCCAGTCTTTCCTGCTCCAGTGTTCATTTTTTACACGAACGTCCCACAGGCAAAGAAAACATGGATATTTAGTGTATCCGCTTTGCTGACCCAAAGAAAAATTCACAATTTTTAAAGCTACACACACTGGCCATCGATGCTGATGAAATAAAATTGTCTCCAAAACAGGTTTAACGTTTTGATATTCTTCCTTAAGAGTAGTTGAATGAGCTATCGCGATCGAGGCTAATTTATTCGCGTTATGCAGTAACACAAATTTAAAACTTTTTTGAGCTATCTAGGAAAAGTCGCCAGTCTTTTGGATGGTATACTGGAAGACCCATTAAATTTAAAAGCCCAGAAATATTACTAAGTGTACAATATCATTCGTCTCGTTAAAATATGGAAGAATGTTGCGTTCTCTAATTCGATAGGATATTCTTGATACGCCAGGATGAAGGCAATGTTTTTCTTTTAGACTTGACGCAAGAAGCTCAGCTGCTTTCTTAGATAAATTATAATCTCGAATCAAGTCGGTTAGCTCGCCCTGAGAAAACCCTTCCAGTGCAGGACTGCATTCTCAGAATTCACTTTCACTATTGCTTTTACTCTAACAGCCTAACATTTCTAAGTCGCCACGGTAATGGTCTGATAAGGAAGTACAGGGTGTTTCAAAAATGACCGGCATATTTGAAACGGCAATAAAAACTAAACGAGCAGCGATAGAAATACACCGTTTGTTGCAATATGCTTGGGACAACAGTACATTTTCAGGCGGACAAACTTTCGAAATTACAGTAGTTACAATTTTCAACAACAGATGGCCCTGCAAGTGATGTGAAAGATATAGAAGACAACGCAGTCTGTGGGTGCGCCATTCTGTACGTCGTCTTTCTGCTGTAAGCGTGTGCTGTTGACAACGTGCAAGTGTGTTGTAGACAACATGGTTTATTCCTTAGAACAGAGGATTTTTCTGGTGTTGGAATTCCACCGCCTAGAACACAGTGTTGTTGCAACAAGACGAAGTTTTCAACGGAGGTTTAATGTAACCAAAGGACCGAAAAGCGATAGAATAAAGGATCTGTTTGAAAAATTTCAACGGACTGGGAACGTGACGGATGAACGTGCTGGAAAGGTAGGGCGACCGCGTACGGCAACCACAGAGGGCAACGCGCAGCTAGTGCAGCAGGTGATCCAACAGCGGCCTCGGGTTTCCGTTCGCCGTGTTGCAGCTGCGGTCCAAATGACGCCAGCGTCCACATATCGTCTCATGCGCCAGAGTTTACACCTCTATCCATACAAAATTCAAACGCGGCAACCCCTCAGCGCCGCTACCATTGCTGCACGAGAGACATTCGCTAACGATATAGTGCACAGGATTGATGACGGCGATATGCATGTGGGCAGCATTTTGGTTTACTGACAAAGCTTATTTTTACCTGGACGGCTTCGTCAATAAACAGAACTGGCGCATATGGGGAACCAAAAAGCCCCATGTTGCAGTCCCATCGTCCCTGCATCCTCAAAAAGTACTGGTCTGGGCCGCCATTTCTTCCAAAGGAATCATTGGCCCATTTTTCAGATCCGAAACGATTACTGCATCACGCTATCTGGACATTCTTCGTGAATTTGTGGCGGTACAAACTGCCTTAGACGACACTGCGAACACCTCGTGGTTAATACAAGATGGTGCCCGGCCACATCGCACGGCCGACGTCTTTAATTTCCTGAATGAATATTTCGATGATCGTGTGATTGCTTTGGGCTATCCTATTCGCCAGACATGAACCCCTGTGACTTCTTTCTGTGGGGACACTTGAAAGACCAGGTGTACCGCCAGAATCCAGAAACAATTGAACAGCTGAACAGTACATCTCATCTGCATGTGAAGCCATTCCGCCAGACACGTTGTCAAAGGTTTCGGGTAATTTCATTCAGAGACTACGCCATATTATTGCTACGCATGGTGGATATGTGGAAAATATCGTACTATAGAGTTTCCCAGACCGCAGCGCCATCTGTTGTTGAAAATTGTAACTACTGTAATTTCGAAAGTTTGTCTGCCTGAAAATGTACTGTTGTCCCAAGCATATTACAACAAACGGTGCATTTCTATCGCTGCTCGTTTAGTTTTTATTGTCGTTTCAAATATACCGGTCATTTTTGAAACACCCTGTAAATACCAGTATTGACAGATCTTCACTATGTAAGATTGGTGGCTTAGCGGATTGTACGTTTGGGTAAACCCAAGAGCCCTTTTTGTATCGATTCATACGTTTTACATCCACAGCACAAAAGTAATAATCATCGAGTTGCTTTACAAAATCATTTATATCTCATCGTTGCTTTTCTTGACAGTATTTCCTACGTATACAACAGAAAGGGTCGGGGTTATTAACACAAGACTACCTTGAAGAACTCATACTTTCTGTATCAAAAACGCCCAAACAGGACAGTTGTATGAAGTAACTGAAACAATATCACGTTTTTAGAAAAATTGTAACTAATGAGTAACGCAAGAAGCTTACCTGCACAAAAAAATAACGACTAAATGGCAAATAAAAGAAGCTCATCTGTGAAATGGCTGATAGTCACAGCGCTCTCCGTGAGAAGCAAAGACAGTTAACGTAGTTTGCCAAATGTGTATGAGGTGCCGTCTGTCGGATTACCAAGAAAAAGGCACTAGACCAACTGAGTCACAAGCTATATTGAGTACAGTAACCTTACTTCGAAAAAGACACTTGAATCAGGGTATATTAGTAAAAAACGTGTATTGTTTATAGAACGGTTTATCATGAGAACCAGAGTCTAATCAAACAAAATAATTTATAGCCCGCATCTCGTGGTCGTGCGGTAGCGTTCTCGCTTCCCACGCCCGGGTTCCCGGGTTCGATTCCCGGCGTGGTCAGGGATTTTCTCTGCCTCGTGATGGCTGGGTGTTGTGTGCTGTCCTTAGGTTAGTTAGGTTTAAGTAGTTCTAAGTTCTAGGGGACTGATGACCATCGATGTTAAGTCCCATAGTGCTCAGAGCCATTTGAACCATTTTGAATAATTTATAGGCTTAGTACTTCATCATCGTATGTATCTAAAGACACTCCATAAACTTATTCCGCAGAAAATTTTTTTTGTTCTCCTGTGTTATTTATAGTGACCGAAGATAAGGGTGACATAAATTGTAGTAAAAAGCTAATTTGGTAATAAATTATTGGTGACATACGTTATTAAGCTTCAACCTATAGGACAATACCACATTTGAATTTCCTGCAATTTTTACGATACCCAGTTGACCTAGGGGCGTCATGAAGGAACGAGAAGAAATGGTTCAAATGGCTCTGAGCACTATGGGACTTAACATCTATGGTCATCAGTCCCCTAGAACTTAGAACTACTTAAACCTAACGAACCTAAGGACATCACACAACACCCAGCCATCACGAGGCAGAGAAAATCCCTGACCCCGCCGGGAATCGAACCCGGGAACCCGGGCGTGGGAAGCGAGAACGCTACCGCAGGACCACGAGATGCGGGCAAGCAACGAGAAGACAGCAGCTTGATAGGTCACAGTTTTTTACGTCAAGATTAAAAAATTACACTTGCGTAAATATAGCTTAAGAGTATGTGTGCATGATTTGATGTCAAACCCGAGTGAAGTCACTGTTTAAAGTGGTCCTACAGCTAAGTGAGCATTTGGTTTATATCAGAGCCCTAAATCAGACTTTCATGAACACAAGTGATGTTTTTGTTGTTGTCGTTGTTGTTGTGTTCTTCAGTCCTGTGAATGGTTTGATGCAGCTCTCCATGCTACTCTACCCTGTGCAAGCTTCTTCATCTCCCAGTACCTACTACAACCTACATCCTTCTGAATCTGCTTAGTGTATTCATCTCTTGGTCTCCCTCTACGATTTTTACCCTCCACGCAGCCCTCCAGTACTAAATTGGTGATCCCTTGATGCCTCAGAATATGCCCTACCAACCGATCCCTTCTTCTAGTCAAGTTGTGCCACGAATTTCTCTTCTCTCCAATTCTATACAATACCTCCTCATTAGTTATGTGATCTACCCATCTAATCTTCAGCATTCTTCTGTAGCACCACATTTCGAAAGCTTCTATTCTCTTCTTGTCCAAACTATTTATCGTCCACGATTCACTTCCATACATGGCTACACTCCATACAAATTTTCTCTTCCTGACACTTAAATCTATACTCGATGATAACAAATTTCTCTTCTTCTGAAACGCTTTCCTTGCCATTGCCAGTCTACATTTTATATCCTCTCTACTTCGACCATCATCAGTTATTTTTCTCCCCAAGTAGCAAAACTCCTTTACTACTTTAAGTGTCTCATTTCCTAATTTAATTCCCTCAGCATTACTCGACTTAATTCGACTACATTCTATTATCCTCGTTTTGATTTTGTTGATATTCATCTTATACCCTCCTTTCAAGACACTGTCCATTCCGTTCAACTGCTCTTCCAAGTCCTTTGCTGACAGAATTACAATGTCATCAGTGAACCTCAAAGCTTTTATTTCTTCTCCATGGATTTTAATGCCTACTCCGAACTTTTCTTTTGTTTCCTTTATTGCTTGCTCAATATACAGATTGAATAACATCGGGGAGAGGCTACAACCCGGTCTCAATCCCTTCCCAACCACTGCTTCCCTTTCATGCCCCTCGACTCTTATAACTGCCATCTGGTTTCTGTACAAATTGTAAATAGCCTTTCGCTACTTGTATTTCACCCCTGCCACCTTCAGAATTTGAAAGAGAGTATTCCAGTCAACACTGTCAAAAGCTTTCTCTAAGTCTACAAATGCTAGAAACGTAAGTTTGCTTTTCCTTAATCTTTGAAAATGGCTCTGAGCACTATGGGACTTAACATCTGAGGTCATCAGTCCCCTAGAACTTAGAACTGCTTAAGCCTAACTAACCTAAGCACAACACACACATCCATGCCCAACGCAGGATTCGAACCTGCGACCGTAGCGGTCGCGCGGTCCCAGACTGAAGCGCCTAGAACCGCTCCGCCATACCGGCCGGCCCTTAATCTTTCTTCTAAGATAAGTCGTAGGGTCAGTATTGCCTCACGTGTTCCAACATTTCTACGGAATCCAAACTGATCTTCCCCGAGGTCAGCATCTACCAGTTTTTCCATTGGTCTGTAAAGAATTCGCGCTAGTATTTTGCAGCTGTGACTTATTAAACTGATAGTTCGGTAATTTTCACATCTGTCAACACCTGCTTTCTTTGGGATTGGAATTATTATATTCTTCTTGAAGTCTGAGGGTATTTCGCCTCTCTCATACATCTTGCTCGCCAGATGGTAGAGTTTTGTCAGGACTGGCTCTCCTAAGGCTGTCAGTAGTTCTAATAGAATGTTGTCTACTCACGGGGCCTTGTTTCGACTTAGGTCTTTCAGTGCTCTGTCAAACTCTTCAAGCAGTATCGTATCTCCTATTTCATCTTCATCTACACCCTCTTCCCTTTCTATAATATTGTCCTCAAGTACATCGCCCTTGTATAGACCCTCTATATACTCCTTCCACCTTTCTGCTTTCCCTTCTTTGCTTAGAACTGGGTTTCCATCTGAGCTCTTGATATTCATACAAGGTCTCTTTAATTTTCCTGTAGGCAGTATCTGTCTTACCCCTCGTGAGAAAAGCCTCTACATCCTTACATTTGTCCTCTAGCCAACCCAGCTTAGCCATTTTGCACTTCCTGTCAATCTCATTTTTGAGACGTTTGTATTCATTTTTGCCTGCTTCATTTACTGCATTTTTCTATTTTCTCCTTTCATCAATGAAATTCAGTATCTCTTCTGTTACCCATGGGTTTATACTAGCCCTCATCTTTTTACCTACTTGGTCCTCTGCTGCCTTCACTATTTCATCCCTCGAAGCTACCCATTCTTCTTCTACTGTATTTCTTTCCCCAATTCCTGTCAATTGTTCCCATATGCTCTTCCTGAAACTCTGTACAATCTTCGGTTTAGTCAGTTTATCCAGATCCCATCTCCTTAAATTCCCACCCTTTTGCAGTTTCTTCAGTTTTAATCTACAGTTCATAACCAATAGATTGTGGTCAGAGTCCACATCTGCCCCCGGAAATGTCTTACAATTTAAAACATGGTTCCTAAATCTCTGTCTTACCATTATATAATCTATCTGAAACCTGTCAGTATCTCCAGGCTTCTTCCATGTATACAACCTTCTTCTACGATTCTTGAACCAAGTGTTAGCTATGATTAAGTCGTGCTCTGAGCAAAATTCTACCAGGCGGCTTCCTCTTTCATTTCTTATCCCCAATCCATATTCGCCTACTACGTTTTCTTCTCTTCCTTTTCCTACTATCGAATTCCAGTCACCCATGACTATTAAATTTTCGTCTCCCTTCACTATCTGAATAATTTCTTTTATCTCATCATTCATTTCATCAATTTCTTCATCACCTGCAGAGCTAGTTGGCATATAAACTTGTACTACTGTAGTAGGCGTGGGATTCGTGTCTATCTTGGCCACAATAATGCGTTCACTATGCTATTTGTAGTAGCTTACCCGCATTCCTATTTTCCTATTCATTATTAAACCTACTCCTGCATTACCCCTGTTTGATTTTGTGTTTATAACCCTGTAGCCACCTGACCAGAAGTCTTGTTCCTCCTTCCACCGAACTTCACTACTTCCCACTATATCTAACTTTAACCTATCCATTTCCCTTTTTAAATTTTCTAATCTATCTGCCCGATTAAGGATCCGACATTCCACGCTCCGATCCGTAGAACGCCAGTTTTCTTTCTCCTGATAACGACGTCCTCTTGAGTAGTCCCCGCCCGGAGATCCGAATGGGGGACTATTTTACCTCCGGAATATTTTACCCAAGAGGATGCCATCATCATTTAATCATACAGTAAAGCTGCATGCCCTCAGGAAAAATTACGGCTGTAGTTTCCCCTTGCTTTAGCCGTTCGCAGTACCACAACAGTAAGGCCGTTTTGGTTAGCGTTACAAGGCCAGATCAGTCAATCATCTAGACTGTTGCCCCTGCAACTACTGAAAAGGCTGCTGCCCCTCTTCAGGAACCACACGTTTGTCTGGCCTCTCAACAGATACACCCCCCCTCCCCCCCACCCCGTTGTGGTTGCACCCACGGTACGGCTATCTGTATCGTTGAGCACGCAAGCCTTCCCACTAACGGCAAGGTCCATGGTTCATGGGGCGGGGGGACAAGTAATGTCAGTTTTAATATTCGGGCGATTGGCCAAGGGAGTGATTTGGAGGTCCAGCAATCGTGCTGGCTGGGTTCGTGTGCCCAATCAATAGGACAAATCTCATTTGAATCTGCCACCATTTTTTAAGTCAACGAATTGGCTTCTAGAAGTGGGTAAGTCCGCAGTGGAAGGGGTTTGGGGGCAGGCGGATGGCGAGAGGCGAGAGGGGGAGGGGTGGAACTGACATTGAATGTGACGCGTGTCTTTATTTACATAAAGAGGTCTAGCGACCGTGAAGAGTGGGCTCAGATACAATCAGCTTCACTACTCGCATCCTCTGCCAGTTGTTCCTCTATATGCCATGAAATCGAAGAACACCCCCACCATGTCACGAACCCCATCCAGGGCTGGGCTGCTGCTGCGCCTGTAATAATATGTCCCTCCCTTCCATGCTCTTCATATCCTATCTCAAGTCAATTTTAACAGATTCCTTTTCCCTGACCCAGAAAAACGCATTGGTATCTATCCATTCTAACAGTAGTAGTCTTAGAATCAATATCCTTTCTTTGGATCAAGGCTTCGACACCTCTCCGAGCCTCCTGACCCACCATAGCTTCCTTTGCAGCATTTGCTTCCTAATCCAACATCATATCTACACTCCATTTATCTGTATTGTCCTCTGTCCCTCCAGCCTTCCTTCCTACCCAGCATTTACTGAGAGTAAGGTCTTATCGTCATAATATTAGCAACAACCACACCAATGCCATCTGTGTTTTATAGTAGATCATCAAAATAAATGACAGTTATTTTATTTTAGTCCCCAGTTAGCTGAGGACTTCCTAAAAAGTTCAGATTTCAAATAAATTTGTATCAAGTAGGAAAATGTTTAATACCGAAGTCATTGGTGGCTTGTAACCGCATATGGAGAATTATCTCTTAAACAACTCCTTTGCGGATCCATGTTTATCTGGATAGTTTATGCTTCTATGTCTATGTGAAACCAAGTCAATTTTCACAGTTAATTGTGATACACTGCGTATGTACATTTTTTTTTGTAGGGTAACTGAAAATGACTAATCAGTCGAAACAGATTTATTTGCGTATGTACATTATTTCCAATTTTTTGTAGGGTAACTGAAAATGACTAATCAGTCGAAGATTTAGCCATTAAACAATTTACTTGAGCACTGGACAAAATTAACCTGTGAAAAGAAATTGCTGGCTGTTACTCTCTGTTAATGACGTAGCAAATACGAAAGGAGCATGATAAAGGTTACACATAGTATGATTAAAATTCGAATCGTTGATGTCACGAGAGATGTCCACAGAGATCGCGTTAACGGTTCCGTCACCTAACGAGGACGTCACCTGTAAGACTTGACAAGCGAACGCATAATAAGTCCTCTCCACTCACACCACAGTATCCATCTGTGATAAAATTACAACCCTCAGGGACATAATGGGCCCAGAAAAACACAGAAATGTGACTGACAAAATCGTCCAAAAAACACAGAAATGTGCCTGACAATCACCCTGAGGCACTACAGCTGCATCAGAGTCAGTCTTTTGACTGGTTAGATGCGGCCCGCCACGAATTCCTCACCTGAGCTAACCTCTTCATCTCAGAGTAGCAATAGCAACCTATGTCCTCAATTATTTGTTGGACGTATTCCAATCTCTGTCTTCCTCTACAGTCTTTGCCCTCTACAGCTCCCTCTAGTACCATGGAAGTCATTCCCTCATGTTATAAAAGATGTCCTATCATCCTGTCCTTTCTCCTTATTAGTGTTTTCCACATATTCCTTTTCTCTCCGATTCTGCACAGAAACTCCTTATTAGTCCACCTAATTTTCAACATTGGGCGGCATAACCACATTAAGTCCTTCGATTCTCTTCTGTTCCGGTTTTCCCACAGTCCTTGTTTCACTAGCATACAATGCTGTTCTCCAGACGCACATTCTAAGAAATTTCTTCCTCAAATTAAGGCTGATATTTGATATTAGCAGACTTCTCTTGGCCAGGATTGACCTTTTTGCCATTGCTAGTCCGCTTTTGATGTCCTCCTTGCTCCGTCCATAGTTGTTTATTTTGCTGCCTAGGTAGCAGAATTCCTTAACTTCATTTACTTCGTGACCATCAATCGCGATGTTTAGTTTCTCGCTGTTCTCATTTCTACTACTTCTCATTACCTTCGTTTTTCTTCAATTTACTCTCAATCCATACTCTGTACTCATTAGACTGTTCATTCTGTTCATCAGATCATGTAATTCTTCTTCACTTTCGCTCAGGATAGCAATGTCATCAGCGAATCGTATCATTGATATCCTTTCACCATGTATTTTAATTCCACTCCTGAACCTTGCTTTTATTTCCATCATCGCTTCGTCGATGTACAGATTGAACACCAGGTGCGAAAGGCTACATCCTTATCTTACAACAGTTTTAATACGAGCACTTCATACTTGGTCGTCCACTCTTATTATTCCCTCTTGGCTGTTGGACACATTGTATATGACCCGTCTCTCCCTGTAGTAGCTTACCCTACTTTTCTCAGAATTTCAAACATCTTGCACCATTTTACATTGTCGAACGAGGTCGACAAACCCTATGAACGTGTCTTGATTTTTCTTTAGTCTTGCTGCCATTATTAACCGCAACGTCAGAATTGCCTCTCTCGTGCCTTTACCTTTCCTAGAGCCAAACTGATCGTCATCTAGCGCATCCTCAATTTTTTTTCTGTTCTCCTGTATATTATTTTTGTAAACAACTTGGATACATGACCTGTTAAGCTGATTGTATGATAATTCTCGCACTTGTCAGCTTTTGCCGTCTTCGGAATTGTGTGGATGATATTTTTCCGAGAGTCAGATGGTATTTCGTCAGACTCATACATTCTACACACCAGCGTGAATAGTCGTTTTGTTGCCACTTCCCCCAATGATTTTAGAAATTATGATGGAATGTTGTCTATCCCTTCTGCCTTCTTTGATCTTAAGTTATCCAAAGCTCTTTTACATTATGATTCTAATACTGGATCCCCTATCTCTTCTAAATCGACTCCTGTTTCTTCTTCTATCACATCGGACAAATCTTCCCCCTCATAGAGGCTTTCAATGTTTTCTTGCCACCTATTCGCTCTTTTCTCTGCATTTAACAGTGGAATTTCCCTTGCACTCTTAATGTTATCTCCATTGCTTTTCACCGAAGGTTGTTTCTTGTACGCTGCGTCTGTCCTTCCGACAATCATTTCTTTTTCGATGTATTCACATTTTTCCTGCAGCCATTTCGTCTTAGCTTCTCTGCACTTCCTATTTATTTCATTCCTCAGCGACTTGCATTTCTGTATTCCTGATTCTCCCGGAACATGTTTGTACTTCCTCCTTTCATCAATCAACTGAAGTATTTCTTCTGTTACCCATGGTTTCTTCGCAATTACCTTCTTTGTACCTATGTTTTCCTTCCCAACTTCTGTGAGGGCCCTTTTTAGAGATGTCCATTCCTCTTCAACTGTACTGCCTACTGAGCTATTCCTTATTGCTGTATTTATAGCCTTAGAGAACTTCAACCGTATCTCGTCATTCCTTAGTACTTCTGTATAGATCCTTCCTGACTAATATCTTAAACTTCAGTGTGCTGTTCATCACTACTATATTGTGATCTGAGTCTGTATCTGCTCCTGGGTACGCCTTACTATCCGGTATCTGATTTCGGAATCTCTGTCTGACAATGATGTAATCTAACTTAATTCTTCCAGTATCACCCGGCCTTTTCCAAGTATGCCTCCTCCTCTTGTGATTCTTGAACAGAGTATTCGCTATTACTAGCTGAAGCATGTTAGAGAACTCACTTATTCTTTCTCCTCTCTCATTCCTTGTCCCAAACCCATGTTCTCCTGTAACCTTTTCTTCTATTCCTTCCCGTACAACTACGTTCCAGTCCCCCATGACTATTAGATTTTCATCTCCCTTTACACACTGTATTACCTTTTCAATATCCTGATATACTTTCTCTATCTCTTCATCTTCAGCTTGCGACGTCGGCATGTATACCCGAACAATTGTTGTCGGTGTTGGTTTGCTGTCGATTCTGATAAGAACAACTCTGTCACTGAACTGTTCACAATAACAAACTCTGTGTTCTACCTTCCTATTCATAACGAATCCCACTCCTGTTATACCATTTTCTGCTGCTGTTTATATTACCCTAAACCCTCTGACCAGAAATCCTTATCTTCTTTCCACTTCACTATCCCCTACTATATCTACATTGAGACTTTGCATTTCTCCTTTCAGATTTTCTAGTTTCTCAAGCTTCTGAGATGCCACGCTCTGACTCGTAAAACGTTATCCTTTCGCTGATCATTCAATCTTTTTGCAGCCCCTCCCGGAGATACAAACGCGGAACTATCCCGGAACTTTTTGCCAATGGAGAAATCATGATGACACTTGTTCAACTACAGGTCACATGTCCCGTGAATACTATACTACCAATATTATTGAAAACGTCCATCACCTACCACATTTCAAATAAGAATGTATCAGGCTGCGCAGAGGCAAAGACTGTGCCACAAAAAACGTGCACATAGATAACTTACAAAAATCAAAATGACCTGCCCACCTTACAGCTTTAGGTGAATTACAATATTGGAAACGGATCAGTAACTTTAATTTTGCTGGGCCTATTCCCTTTCGTATGCAGCAGATGACTGGATTATAGGCAAGACACAAGACACAAGACACACACACCCTGCAGATTACCTACCTCCTGCCGCCACTCAGAGGAATAAGCAATATAGAAGGTCACATGGCGTCGCCGCGAAGCATGAGAGAACATTTTGCATTCTGTGTCTAACAAACTTTCTTCCCCACCACTAGAGAGAGAAAGAGAAAAAAAGAGGGAGGGTGGGAGGGAGGGAGGGGGGAGAGAGAGAGAGAGAGAGAGAGAGAGAGAGAGAGAGAGGGAGGGAGGGAAGGAGGGAGGGGGAAAGAGATGAATCTCCTAAAAGTTGCACCGCAAATATTGCAGTGCTATTGATGTGCGCTTTTCACAAAGTAGATTGGTAGTCAGGGCCTCGTACTGTTAGCCATCCAACAGAGTGTATACTTTTTAAATGGAAAAATGTTTATTGACATCAGCAAACTAAAAGTAGGGTAAATTAGAATGTCATGGGTGTCTGTTGCAATATTCTAGTACGAGTCGTTTAGGAGATATCGTTTTTTTAAGAGTTCCCATACAGAAACTTGTACAGTTCCTGTGACAGCACACATTAAAGAACAACACAAGTGCATACAGTAGTTATGTGTAGTCTGAACAGTAACGAGACAATTGATCATCAGAGGTTGTGTTCAAACTGACTACCGGTAACGGCAATAAACACTTCCAATCGGTTATGGAACGACTGCTGCACACGAGCTAGCATTTCAGGGGCGGTGTCCGAGCAGGCTACAGTATTACGTCGTTGCATATCATCGTGTGTAATTGGTGTTACCTTGTAGACAACGTCTTGGATTTCCCCACAGAAGAAAAGTCTACAGACGTTAAATTTGGGGAACGGGCCGGCCAAGGTACGGGTTCTCTGCATCCAGTCCAACGATTTGGAAACAAATCTTGAAGACATGCTGTAGTATTTCCTGCGCTATTGGCTGGACGGCTATCATGTAGGTACCATAGGTTCCTCCTAGTGTGCAGAGAAACGTCTTCCAGCGTCCGTGGAAGATGGTCTATTAGGAGGCTGCGACACTTAGGGACGTTCAGTGTTCCGTCTGTGATAAACGAGCCTATGAGCTGACGGCTCACTATCTCACACCACACATTTACATTCCATGGACGCTGACGTTCCACCTGACGAAGCCAACGGCGATTGCCAAAAGACCAGTAGTGCATATTTCGGCGGTTTACTGGGTCATGATTGATAAATATGACTTCATCATTAAACAAGATACATGATACATCTGGAGTATCTTGTCCTAATGCGCACGTACAGAAGTTAACACGATTCTCATAATCTCTTCCATGCAGTTCTTGACAGACAGATGTGATGTGGATGGAAAGTATGTGGATGAAGAACGTATGGGACACTTGGCTGGGTCATGCTACTTCCTCGTACGATTACGCGGAAACTTAGGTGCGGATCAACTGCAACAGCAGCAAGAACATTAATTTCATCCTCTCGTGTTGTCACTTGTTTCCTTCTGTTACATTGACTAGGTGTTACACAACCACTTTCATGTAACTGGTTGAAGAGGAAAATAAATAATTACCAAGACGGTGTATTGGGATATCTTACCGCATGCACCGTACAAGAACAAACTGTGTTCATCCTACACTCTCCATATAACACGAGCATGTCGACTTTTTCGGCTTTGCTAAATCCCAACGACCACTGACGACCTACTGCTTGCACTGTCACACACTAACTGACTAGCAAGTCGCAGTGAACTCAAGGAACACACAAGCACACAGTAACAAAACATAACAATGTCATACCTAGCAACTACGCTGGTTGAATGGCACAAACAATTCTCGGTGTGGGATCTTTCAAAAACGGTAACTCGTAAACGACTCGCTCTAGAACCCAGCGACATATACAACTGACATTCTAATTTACCCTACTTTTAGATTGCTAAGGTCACTACGTATTGTTACATTTCAAAAAAGTATACGTTTCCACAAATAACACACTTTCTACGTATTATTATAATCTGCTTATTGCCTAACAATACGAGTCCTTGACTAACAAGCCCTTCTGTGAGAGCCGCTCATTAATAGCACTTTCCATTCACGCAATGAATAAGAGTGTATATAATGTGTGTGTGTGCGCGTCGAAGAAAGCTAAAGATTAATTCATACTATGTGGTGAGTTAGGTGTTGGTGGAGGCGTAACTTTATGTAACAACGCATTTGTTTGTAGTCAGAAGGGAACCGAAACAGCGAAAAATTGAGCTGTGTCACACAATTTTAAGAGAAAACCAAAGGTTAGGATTTTGACGCCTCATTTATGTGAGTGTCTTTTTATGCATACTACAGTCTCATTTCGAAACGGCTTGAGAAAGGCACCATCTGTGGCCATTTTAAGAAATCACTCTCTCCCTGCGATATCCTTATCCTGGGCTGCTCATCTTTTGGAGGAGACCACACTCGACTTGTAGAAAGGGGGCGCGGTGCTAGTAGTTAAGTCGCTCAATCACACTGATCCGGCTCAGTACGCCCCAGGCAAGTCGTCTGTGCTGCTACTTTCAATCAAACGCCCCGTACATACCACATCTATGACCGTATTGTCGGTTGTACCAAAAGAAGAGAGGAAGGTTGACAGCAAACATACTGGAGATGCAGCACTAACCCAGCAGGACGAGGACGTGGATGATCATGCCGAAGCCCATGTAACAGGAAGTATTCTGGTATTTTGTTTGTGGAAAATGTAAATATAGACGACCGGCTGAGGACTGGAACTCAGTTCTAATTCTTAATTATTGGGTCAACTCCCTCGATTATTCGGTTATTGATTCCAATAGTGTTTTAAAAGAAAGACACAATTGTCGCATGGCCTAAGAAAAGAAGATTCTAGCAATCAGCCAAACCCTGTTAACTAAAGACGTACAGCAGTGTCGCAGTAGACGGTTCTTTATCAATTGGATGCAAGTGCTGACTTTTCACTGATGTGACTAGTTTGGAAAATCATATGCTTTACAGTGAGACACGCTGCTGTAGTACTCAGTGAAGCTCTTGTTGAATGAGATTCTTGCAGCTTGGTCTTGTTTCTTTAGGCGCTGTACTCCAAACAACACATTCTTCCATCTCGTGTGTTCCTGGCCGCTACTACGGCATCTGTCGATGACTAGTCATATCCACAAACAGTTGTTTCAGCGACCACTTTGTGGCATTACGCTTTCTTCATATTTACGATATGTAGTTTGCCTCTATGAAGAAGGGGGGTGTAAGTTGTTGTTTCAAGGCTTCTATTTGGGCAATCATGGCACATGAATATCTCTTGGCTGTAATTCGACAAGCTGATGGCTGCCGCCGACGTGGTTGCCGTTGGCTTTAACAGATGGCACCTAAGACGTTTTCGTACGCCGGCTGATCACAGGGTTTTAGTTTATGATGGATAATGTTGGTTGTATTTGATTTGGTGGTATTCTTTTACAGATTTGGGCGGTTGAAAGGTTTATTCATGAAGGAAACCCCCTCCCCCTATTATTTATTTTATATTGACATGTGATTTGAGTTGTGCTTAGTGCCACTACTGGCTATAGGTATAGTATGGCAATGTAAAAATTTTGGAGTTTTTTAAAAAAAATTAAAAATCCTTTAGTGTTAACAATTACGGAAGTACCATTCCGATTGCTAGTCGTAATTATACCCTGTTGGTTGTTACATGCTGAGTATATTATTATTAAATTACATGTGAACGCATGGAGCACATGACCATGCAGCGCCTCCTACCGAGTGCACTTCGCTGCTAGTTGACTTGCTTCAAGATTGCTTGTGTCGTTATAGTCATATTTTATTGAACACTTTCTTTGAGTTGTCAAGGCTGTACACCTGGCTGGTTAGGAAGGAGTTGAAGTTTGTGGCATGTAACTCATATGATCCGATCTCATTTTCTGTAACGTTGAGACGTGTTGAGTGTGCTGTTCACTCATGTTTTGTACTTCTTTGTAACAGATGTCTGAAAATGGGTGTAATCACGAAACGCGTAACATGTTCCAATAAAAGAGTCAAATGAACATCTCATGACTTTATTGCGATTGTACAGCATTGGTTGCCAATTATTAATTTCTATGGAGAAAGCCGTTACTCTGCACTAGCTAGTTACTCGTAGTTGTCGGTCCTTATTTTCTCAAAACACAAATACATACTAAAAGTTTTCTTCCATATTTAGTTATTATGGAACGATCTGTAGAGTTCTCTTCTTTTCTAAAAACTTTCGTAAAAGTGTACTTTGTTATATCTATTCTAGTCGGCTAAACTAGAAGTCATCGGGACTGCCACCAGACACCCTAGCAAACCTGAAAAATATGGATTCAACACTAACTAACGTCTATCGCTTGTGATTAATTTTAGATGTCACCACATTTTCATTACCAATCCCACCCCTAAATTTGTAAGGCATGTCATCTGCGAACATTAGGAATTCAAAATTTTAGGAAGCTTTTTGTAATCGGATAAGCAGCCAACGGTATAAAATGCTAAAATCAAATAAAAAAGTCTCGATCGCGTTTTCAGATTTTTATTCGTTAGCAATCGGGTTCGGCCCTTTCGTCAGACCGTCTTCAGGTTTTCCCCCGCCTATATGTCTGCTGGTGGCGGCAGACGAAGCGAGATCCTTAGAAGTAAAGATATCACTTACTTCTACGGATCTAGCTCCGTCTGCCACCACCAGCAGCCATAATGGCGGGGCCGCCCGAGGTGGCCGAGCGGTTCTAGGCGCTTCAGGCCGGAAACGCGCGACTGCTACGGCCGCAGGTTCGAATCCTGCCTCGGACATGGATGTATGTGATGTCCTTAGGTTAGTTAGGTTTAAGTAGTTCTAAGTCTAGGGGACTGATGGCCTCAGATGTTAAGTCCCATAGTACTCAGAGCCATTTGAACCATTGGAAACAATGGCGGGGAAAAGCCAGATGGTCTGAGGAAAAGGCCGGAACCGGTTTCTAAAGAATAAAACCCTGAAAACGCGATCTAGACAGTTTTTATTTGATTTTTAAACATGAGGGATGTTAGAAAATCGTCACGTTTGAATTTTTTTTATTTATTATCCAATCTTTAAAATGCATGTTCTGGTAAAATTTATTGCATTTGCCCCTCTTTGGCCTTACCATTGTAGTATTTTGCTAGTTCTTAGCTATGACAAGTTTGTTTTTGTGTACTGAATGTGTTTTTGTGTAGTTGAGCTGAAGATTTGGACAGTGGTAAAAGTTTTGCGAATATTTGTTACGGCGGACTATTTCGTTTAGTTTGGTATTCATGGATTATGATTCGTATTTTGAGGTTGTGTACTTGCGTTCTCTCCTGCTCTTTTGTAAATACTGCGTACCATCATGTTGCTGTGGTTTGGACACACATTCCACTGCACAGTTTTACGTCTTTGATGCGCTCCCAACCGTCGTTTGTTTACTGTTTTGTTTTAGTTTGACGTCCGAGAACTTTGAATATGTTCCGTTTATGTCTATGTGGGTTTGATTTTGTATTATTTCACAGTACACACAACAGTACCACAACACAACGTACCAGCAATAAGCACACAACAGAGAACACACAAAGTACAGAAGATGAGAAACCACGAAAACTAGAAAAAATGATACAACCTGACATTTTACAACAGATCAACAACATCAAGAGAAACAAGGTATAAATACGGCATACAAAACAAATAACACTCTGCAGAAAAGATTAAGAATACCTAGCACCACCACAGATAAATTCAACATAGCAAGTATATACCAGCTAACCTGCTAAGTCTGTGATTTAGTATACATCGGAGAGACACGTAGGCCGGTGGGGTAGCCGCGCGTTCTGGGGCGTCTTGTCACGGTTCGCGTGGCGCTCCCCGTCGGAGGTTCGAGTCCCTCCTCGGGCATAGGTGTGTGTTGACCTTAGTGTAAGTTAGGTTAAGTTAGCGTATTTAGTGTGTGAGCATAGGGACCGATGACCTCAGCAGTTTGGTCCCATAGCCGTTACCACAAATTTTCCAGACACGTAGAAATTCACGATGAGATTCTCACAAGGGAAACTCCGCATCGCAATTTCCTCATATTTAGTGATACGATGGCCCAGCGCATAGCCCGTCAAAAGCTGAACACATATCAAGCATGGAAATAGGAAGAAGGTGTGCTGAGCTGTGAAAAGAAAAGCAAACTAGAAACAGTAAACGATCCAAGAAGGTCAATAAAGAGCAGTTTAACAGAGCAACGGAGTCATGGGTAAGTGGTACTGGTGTTAAACTGTCAGGCGGTCCAGGTGTGTTCGAAACTCCCTCGTAGCCGGCCGATGTGACCGAACGGTTCTGGGCGCTTCAGTCCAGAACCGCGCTGCTGCTACGGTCGCAGGTTCAAATCCTGCCTCGGGCATGGATGTATGTGATGTTCTTAGGTTAGTTAGGTTGAAGTAGTTCCAGGTCTAGGGGACTGATGACCTCAGATGTTAAGTCCCATAGTTCTTAGAGCCATTTGAACCAAACTCCCCCGTACCCCCTGTTTTTTCCCTAACATTATGAACTGCCAATATACATCTACATGGTTTCTCTGCAATTCACACTTAGGTGCCTGGCTGAGGGTTCATCGAACCATTTTCATACTACTTCTCTATCATTCTATTCTCGAACGGCGCGTGGGAAAAAGGAACACCTAAACTTTTCCGTTCGCGCTCTGATTTCTCTTATTTTATTATGGTGATCATTTCTCCCTACGTAGGTGGGTGTCAACAAAATATTTTCGCATTCGGAAGAAAAAGTTGGTGATTGAAATTTCGTAAACAGATCTCGCCGCAAAGAAAACCGCCTTTGTTTCAGTGACTGCCACCCCAACTCGCGTATCATATCAGTGACACTCTCACTCCTATTGCGTGATAACACGAAACGAGCTGCCCTTCACTGCACTTTTTCGATGTCCTCCGTCAATTCTACCTGGTAAGGATCCCACACCGCGCAGCAATATTCCAGCAGAGGACGGACAAGTGTAATGTAGGCTTTCTCTTTAGTGGGTTTGTCGCATCTTCTAAGTGTTCTGCCAACAAAGCGCAGTTTTTGTTTCGCCTTCCCCACAATATTATCTATGTGGTCTTTCCAATTTAAGTGGCTCGTAATTGTAATTCCTAGGTATTTAGTCGAATTGACAGCGCTTATATATGTGCGATTTTCTTATCGCAAAATTTATCGGATTTCCTTTAGTACCCATGTGGATGACCTCGCACTTTTCTTTATTTAGTGCCAATTGCCACTTTTCGCACCATACAGAAAATCAGTATACTGAAATGTTTGTTCTCTTTCTGTACGTCTTGCCAGTTGTCATACTATGCATTGGTTACAGAATATGGGTCATGCGATAAGAATATGTTACCGTCGCAAGTAAATGTGATGAAAAACGAGAGCGGGTGAGATACCCCATAGAAAATATGAAATGAAAACAACAAATAAACGGGTGTTAACTATGGTACAGCAAAGGAATCCAAGACTTAAGCTTCCAAAACGAAAGGCAACTTAAAAAATGTTAAAAACATATGTTCCGACAGAGCTAAGAGAAACTTTGTGATTGTGAAACTATCGCGTTCATTTGTTGCAGCTTATGCGACAAACCATTATGTTTTCATCATTCCCTTGGGAGTGACCACATTCACGTTCATACGAACACCTATGTCGGGCAAGGAGGCATATCTCACTCACTTACCAGTCGTACAAATTAAGTGCGCCGATACGAGATTCCTATCATATGACACACGCACTGTGACTAATGCTGTGTATGACACACCAGACATGTTTTCATTGATGATTCGGGTGACTTGTCGTCTTGACACCAAACATTTGCGGTTCCCTTTCGAAAGCCACTTTCCTTTCGGCTGCTGCCGGCCGGGATGGCCGAGCGGTTCTAGGCGCTACAAACTAGAACCGCGCGACCGCTACGGTCGCAGGTTCGAATCCTGCCTCGGGCATGGATGTGTGTGATGTCCTTAGGTTAGTTAGGTTTAAGTAGTTCTAAGTTCTAGGGGACTGATGACCTCAGCAGTTAAGTCCCATAGTGCTCAGAGCCATTTGAACCATTTCGGCTCCTAACAGAATAGTTGTGCAACTGTCATTATAGGTCCTTACCATACACCTCGCAAATGGACATTACATCATCACACAGGCACAAATTTGAATAATGAGAACAGCGGAATAAGAATGGCACGAGGGTGGGGGGGGGGGGGGGTCTGAACACGGTCCGCCCGCTTAGCAGTCCAACACGATAACCACTTATTTTTCTTTTTTTTCGCGGGCAAGTGCTCTACCAACCTTTTTAAAACTTATATACTCCTGGAAATTGAAATAAGAACACCGTGAATTCATTGTCCCAGGAAGGTGAAACTTTATTGACACATTCCTGGGGTCAGATATATCACATGATCACACTGACAGAACCACAGGCACATAGACACAGGCAACAGAGCATGCACAATGTCGGCACTAGTACAGTGTATATCCACCTTTCGCAGCAATGCAGGCTGCTATTCTCCCATGGAGACGATCGTAGAGATGCTGGATGTAGTCCTGTGGAACGGCTTGCCATGCCATTTCCACCTGGCGCCTCAGTTGGACCAGCGTTCGTGCTGGACGTGCAGACCGCGTGAGACGACGCTTCATCCAGTCCCAAACATGCTCAATGGGGGACAGATCCGGAGATCTTGCTGGCCAGGGTAGTTGACTTACACCTTCTAGAGCACGTTGGGTGGCACGGGATACATGCGGATGTGCATTGTCCTGTTGGAACAGCAAGTTCCCTTGCCGGTCTAGGAATGGTAGAACGATGGGTTCGATGACGGTTTGGATGTACCGTGCACTATTCAGTGTCCCCTCGACGATCACCAGTGGTGTACGGCCAGTGTAGGAGATCGCTCCCCACACCATGATGCCGGGTGTTGGCCCTGTGTGCCTCGGTCGTATGCAGTCCTGATTGTGGCGCTCACCTGCACGGCGCCAAACACGCATACGACCATCATTGGCACCAAGACAGAAGCGACTCTCATCGCTGAAGACGACACGTCTCCATTCGTCCCTCCATTCACGCCTGTCGCGACACCACTGGAGGTGGGCTGCACGATGTTGGGGCGTGAGCGGAAGACGGCCTAACGGTGTGCGGGACCGTAGCCCAGCTTCATGGAGACGGTTGCGAATGGTCCTCGCCGATACCCCAGGAGCAACAGTGTCCCTAATTTGCTGGGAAGTGGCGGTGCGGTCCCCTACGGCACTGCGTAGGATCCTACGGTCTTGGCGTGCATCCGTGCGTCGCTGCGGTCCGGTCCCAGGTCGACGGGCACGTGCACCTTCCGCCGACCACTGGCGACAACATCGATGTACTGTGGAGACCTCACGCCCCACGTGTTGAGCAATTCGGCGGTACGTCCACCCGGCCTCCCGCATGCCCACTATACGCCCTCGCTCAAAGTCCGTCAACTGCACATACGGTTCACGTCCACGCTGTCGCGGCATGCTACCAGTGTTAAAGACTGCGATGGAGCTCCGTACGCCACGGCAAACTGGCTGACACTGACGGCGGCGGTGCACAAATGCTGCGCAGCTAGCGCCATTCGACGGCCAACACCGCGGTTCCTGGTGTGTCCGCTGTGCCGTGCGTGTGATCATTGCTTGTACAGCCCTCTCGCAGTGTCCGGAGCAAGTATGGTGGGTCTGACACACCGGTGTCAATGTGTTCTTTTTTCCATTTCCAGGAGTATATATATATATATATATATATATATATATATATATATATATATATATATATATATATATAGTAAGTGCAACAATGAGCTACAGGTTGGAGGAGGCAAGGTGAGCAGGGGTCGAATCCCGAGACCTGGCCACGGTGCCTCCCACCGCCGCCATGCTGCACCCTCACATTGCTCATATTATTTTTACTTATTTATTTGTTTATTTATTCCACTTTTTTCTACACATATATGCAGACGAAAAACAAATTAGAACAAGTCCACCCATCCGGAATCCTCGAAACCACGACGCAGTTTATCTTTCTCCCTGCTCTATATTGCACCTGTTCTTTTTGGAGCGTTCACTGTTTCTATTTTTCTTTATTTCTTCTTGTTTTCATGTTTGATCTGTGTTCAGTTTTTGACGGAATGTCCACTGGGCCCTCTTACAATTACATATGATGGGCCGTGATGGGGAGGCTCCCTTGTCTGAATATTTCAGGGTGCTGAAAAGTGACAGCACACATTCCACATTTGCAGACCACCTCATCGAAAACAACCATCACCCCGTGGCATGCAAGCAGACCTCCAAATCCTACACACAGTAACCTTCTGTACCAGTTATTAACACTAGAAGAAAGTTACAATATCCAAAAAGTTATCAAACTGGGCAAAAAAGTTACCAGTGACCAAACAGTACTGTGTAACAAAACACTGTCACCACTCTCAACCAATTATCGGACAGCACAAAATAAAAAAAAACACACATACACGTAAACGGAACAGATTCAAAGTTCACAGACGTCAAACCAGAACAAAACAGTAAACTAACGACAGTCGGGAGCGCGTCCGAGACGTAAATTGGTGCAGTGAAACGTGCGTCCAAGCCACAACGTAACAGGACGCAGTATTTACAACCGAACGGGAGAAAATGTGAGTAAACTGTCTCAAAATACGAATCATATTCAATGAATAACACACTACACGAAATAGTTCACCGTAACTAAGCTTCATAAAACTGTTACCAATGTCAACCGTTTCAGCCCAACGTCACAAAAACACGTTTAGTATATAAAAACCGACCTGTCACAGCTAGGAACTAGCAAAGTACCACAATAACAAGACCAAAAAAGGGCACATGCCACGAACTTTAGCAGAACATACATTTTTAAGATTGGATAAAAAATAAAAAAATTCAATGCTGACGGATTTTCTAACATTCCTCATGTTTGCAGATTACGTGGTATACTGATTTAGACCTGTGGCTGATTTTGGTTGGCATCCACAAATACTTGCAATGTAAAATCAAACGTAAAATGTACATACAATTTAAATGACAACAGAATTTGATATATTATATTCCTTAATCTAAAAATAACCTGTGTGTATGCGTTTCAGGAAGGTAATAAAAAAAGCACTGAAGGTACGACAACCGTGGTGAAACATGTTTGCATGGTAAAACAAAACTCTAATTTGTGTACCTGCAAAAAGGCGGACCCACTCTTAGTTCATTACTATTTTTCTGCAAACCACGGGAATAGAGCTGAAAACTTCAGTATGAAAGTTTGTAAGCGGTCTGTTTGATTATAGAAAGAAAAGTAAGTCTGCGCCCTAATGTGAGGAAGGAATTACAGTATCGAAATGAATGAAAAAATGTTAAGGTAATTTCTAGTGGTAATGACAGATAAATATAAGTAATAAATTAAACAATAAGTAAAACAGGAAAGAAAGCAGGTATTTTTGAGGTTGCTACATAAAACATAAATTTTATAATGTAGATAAACTAAATGCTGGAAACTGTGAATTCAATTAAAAAGGAACGAAGATAGGTTCAAATGGCTCTGAGCACTATGGGACTTAACTGCAGTGGTCATCAGTCCCCTAGAACTTAGAACTACTTAAACCTAACTAACCTAAGGACAGCACACACATCCATGCCCGAGGCAGGATTCGAACCTGCCACCGTAGCGGACGCGCGGTTCCAGACTGTAGCGCCTAGAACCGCTCGGCCACAACGGAACGAAGATAGGAAGGCACAGTAATTGTACGAAACAACAGTTATATGAGTAAAGCTCGAATATAAATTACTTCTGTAAAACAGGAGATCCAATACTCAAAATTAATAAGTAACCCAGACATAAAAGAGATTACATGAAAAACCGTTAAATTTTATGGAAAGCTGTACTGCGACGAAAATAAGGTTCATGGACAGATAAATATGAATAGCGCTGGGAATATAGATCTTGCAGGGAAATTCAGTTTAACATTCAGTTATGATTCCGGTTGTCCTAGGACCGACAGAACTGCAGCAGATACGGAGAAACTGATAGGGATGGAAAATCCTTTTTTTTCAAATTACGAAGGAAGGAGCATTATGATTCAAAGTCCCGTCGACGATGAGGTCATATGACATGACACGCAGCACAAGTTCTGGAGAAGGCTTGGGTGGGGAACAGGCGGTGCCCTTTCAATGGCCATCCCAGCATTCGCTTTAAGTGATTTGGGGAAATCATGGAAAACTTACGTCTGAGTTGCCATAGATGTGTCCAGCAGTTTCTTACATCTGTGCATCTGTGCGCACTCGCTCGCTCAATTTATTATACAGTAAGTAAGAATAATGCTCTAATACACAATTTTCTATAGCCTGTCTTCGGAAAAAATATTGTCTCAAATATGTACCGTTATTCTAATACAACTGAATTGAATAATTGTACCTTTTTCAACACATTTTCTCTTGTAGAGAGTGATGTAATTAGCGAGAAGATATAAGATCGTGGTTTTGAAAGAATAGTGAAAATCTGCTTCTCGACATCTGCAGCACTGCTTAATCCCGTGCTTTTTGTGGATTTAATTCTGTGGTACATCGGGCCTGCAGCAGACACGGCATTGGCCCACTAGCATTAAGAAAACTCTCACAGAGACACGTCCCGTACATTCTTGGGCTCTGTTTGTTCCTCCCCGGCGGGTGGAATGCCAGAGTGATACACACGCCGTGCAGACGCTTGAGTATTCCCAGGTACATTTTTCAACCAACATGCTGCTAAGAATACTTTGGAACAAACGGTAAGCTGAAGCCACGTGCATAGACCGAAACTGAGAAGCTGTAGGCACGCAGCGTTTTTTTCCTGGGTCATTCACGACGCGATCAGACAATTCTGACATCGGCCGCACTGGGTTTAAGCAGAAAACGATACCTTCTTCGCTAACACACTACATACAGAATTCCCATATAATGAGTTGTGTGTACTTTCCTTTATTCGACAAATATTTATCACTATTATACGTTACATAATTCCAGCACCTTATTTAGCTGCAAATGTGGATATTACTAACTGCTATTTTAATGTATTTTGGGAATATTTTGAAATGAAAACCGAAGGATTTAAGTATGTACTATTCTTCAAATTAGTTTACAGTTCAGTTTTCGAAGGTCTGCCCTTTTCTCTTCTTAATATCCCTTCAAATATTTTGTCGATATTGTTTTCACGTTGACCGTATTATTTACTACTTTCTGAAAATCTTACCTTATGTGTTTATAAACAGATAGTAGAATACATTGAGTGCATTGAATAATTACAAAACTCCTTTTTATAATTCTTAGATCTGATAACGGAATGCTAAGTATAAGAGTTTATACAATATAACTTAACAGTAAGTAAATATTACAAAAATCCGGATAACTGCGAGTAGGACTCACGCACCTAAGGTTCCGTACAAACTTAATTATGTATACAGTGTAAACATTAATAAATCCGACAAACTGCAGTGACAGCTTCCTGATTGGAAATGAAGGAAAAAAGGGTCCTATGAGCAAGTGTCCGAAAATGCGTCGTTTCCTCGGTAGTTGGCGTAGACGAATGAAAGTTGCTCTGACCACGTGCCGTGTGTCGCTTGTGTGTTGCAGGTTGTGTAATTGACGCAAGGTAGTGTAAGCAACAGAATGGTCCGGTGGGCATGTCGGGAACAAACCGAGACGGTTCTTGCGTACAACCAAGCAGACGGAAACGGTCGAGAGGCACAGCCCGGTCCTCCAGATCTGGTGTACGCACACTCCGCTGCCTCCCTGCACGTTCGTCTTTCTGAAAGGACCTATGATCACATAAACGGCCAAAAAGGGTTTGAAATGTTGTTCGATGTGGTTGGTATCTGTAACGGTACCTGTTTTGGTATAGCCGTGCTGCATCTCGACCGTTTCCATCTGCTTGGCCGAACACAAGCACCATCACAGCTAGTTCCCGACATGGATACCGGACCATTCTGCGTCGATTGCACAACCTGCAACACATAAGGAATACACGGCACGTGGTCAGAGAAACTTCCATTCATCTGTGCCGTCTACCGTGGCAACGATACATTTCCGAACACATATTCAGGAGACCTTTTTCCCACCATTTCCAGTCAGGAATTCGTACCTGTAGGTTGTCGGTTTTACTAATGTTCGTGCTGTATAGAAAGTTCATCCATCCCTGGAATCGAGAATTCGACATTTTTCCACCTGTCATCAATATCAATACTAGCGATATATCAAAATATGTGACGTAAATTACCGTATCTTTTTTTCCTGAGAAAAAGGGTCTTAACAGACGTGCGGACAGACAGATAGACAGGCAGTCAGACGGGCAACGAATTGATATTATAAGGGTTCCGTTTTTACCGAGTGAGGTACGGAACCCTAAAAGCGATTAATTGGGAAGAATCTCAAACGGAAAAATTCCAACATTTTCGATACGTGAATTTTTTTGATATCTTTCGATATCCTTCAGTTTGCTGCTTCCTCGATCTGTCTTCGAGTTTACCCCTCACCGAGTGGGAAAATGGTTTACACTTACAATCGCCGCGCGGGATTAGCCGAGCGGTCTGTGGCGCTGCAGCCAGGGACTGTGCGGCTGGTCCCGGCGGAGGTTCGATTCCTCCATCGAGCATGGGTGTGTGTGTTTGTCCTTAGAATAATTTAGATTAAGTAGTGTGTAAGCTTAGGGACTGATGACCTTAGCAGTTAAGTCCCACAAGATTACACACACACACACACACACACACACACACACACACACACTTACAATCATCTGATCGTTTCGTATAAACATCAATCGGATACAGCGTGTTTCAGATAAATAGTTAATATATTAGGAAGTGGCAGTATAGACTAATTTCTAATAAAAACATGTACATAACATGGGTCTAATTTTTGTTACAGAGACACACACTTATTTCGCGTGTTGGTACTGCAGTTACGAGTACTATTAATTTCTCTATCAGTTCTAATTTTTTGTTTTTAAGGTCTGTTGTGGAGTTTTGCTTAAGTTTACGTAAGTGAATTTTCCAACTGTGATTGTGATGTAGAAAATACTCAGAGTACCCTGTTCAAGAGAGTTTATTCGCGTTTTCAGTAAACTACGCGCTACTGGTGCAGCATCCAGGAGTCAATTTTATCTGAACCTGCAGATCAACAATGTGTGCATGAAAGACAAGGCATTACTCAGTTGCTAAAACATAGTCATTCAACAAGCACTTCAACATACAAGACTACGGCAGACATTACGTATTTATTTATTTATTTATTTATTGACAAATTATAGACCTGTTACCTGATGTTTAAAACAGGTCGTACATCTTACAATTTTCGTTTTTCATCTTTTTACAGTTTTCTTTCCTTTTGTTTTATCTACAAAATTTACAAAGAATGACACTTTTCAAAATAACAATAATTTAAGATTGAAATATAAATAAAATTTTGTTGTTTTTTAAGAAGAATATAGAAAGAAGATAGGATAGATGAGAGATTTGTTAGTACCATCACCGATGTGACTGACGGTGACTACCTCGGAATGGTTTCTGGCTGGCTCTGAGCACTATGGGACTTAACATCTGAGGTCATCAGTCCCCTAGAACTTAGAAATACTTAAACCTAACTAACCTAAGGACATCACACACATCCATGCCCGAGGCAGGATTCGAACCTGCGACCGTAGCAGTCCCGCGGTTCCGGACTGAGCGCCTAGAACCGCTAGACCACCGCGGCCGGCCCGAATGGTTTCTTCGAGCCGTTGACCGCCAGTCACACATACACACACAAATGGTTATTAATAGAGAAATAATGTTGCTTATCCCATTTGTTACTAATCCTATGTATTAACTACTTTAGGTGCGCATCCATGTACAGCATTTGGTGTGTTCTTGGCTAGATTGCTAGCAATTTGCTTATTTACTGTCACATCTCAGCTTCCTCCTCCTGTTCCTCCTCATTGTCACTATTTTCACTGTCACTGTGGGTATCGCTGTGCATCCTCTGGAGATTTCTGTTACGCTGGACATAGGCATGTCTGTGATGTCGTGTCCGCATATACTCTTCATGTGTTGTTTTTGAAATACTGTTTGTCAGTGCGTTTAATTGTGCCCATTGTTCATCGTCTCTTATTGCTGTGTATATATCTATGTCTGTATCTGTGTAATCTAATTTTAGTGTATGTCTATTGTTCGCGTATTGCCCGCAGAAAAAGACAGTGTGTTCTGGGGAACCTTCTTCCCCGCATGTGCATGTAGGTGTCTACCTCAGACTCACGCGGTTTAAGCGCGTGGGATAAGGTCCGTGCCCGGTTAAGAAATGTACCATACCGCGGCTGGGATCGATATGTCTCATTCTCAACCGCTCCCTTATGTCAGGGAGGAAGTCGTGCAGTCTACGTCCCTTATCACTTACATCCCACTCACCTTGCCATGTATCCATACGCCAACTTTTAAGGTGACGTATCGTCTCTATGGCCACACCGGTTACTGTGTGTACCTTATCTAGTCTCCCCACCTTTAACCAGTACCTTGCAGCTCTGTATTTGATCGTGATATCTATGGGGCTTATTCCGAGCACCACACACAGTGCACATTACGTATGCATAGCCTACATCTTTTTCAATTATCGGGGATTCAGCACCTTCGAGAAGGAGATGAAGGTATATGATTGTAATTTTGTAGTTGGCTAATTGCAAAATGCCGAGTAATTACGTCAGTAGTGTTTACTGATGGAGCTATTTCGAATCGTCACGGTATCAATAACACTCACATGTCGTATTGTTGGTCTGATGAAAACTCGCATGCCTTTGGTGAGAGACATTTTCAAGACCACATCTGTGTAAATGTGTGGTACGATGCACAGGCTTTTGTGCGTGGAACCATACACGCACATTAACCCTGCCCAGGGTGCTCACAGCTGCCTTATCTAAGCGCGCTTGGGTAATTATCAGCAGGCGCGTCCACGTCGCGAGGTGGGTCCGGCTTTCGAGCTGGTGGCAAAGTTCTGCTGGGGACCCAGTATCGCGAGGTATAACGCGTTACCCATGCCCAGGGTTACTGGTGAAGGCCACATCGGCAAGGAAGGCGAAGAAGATGGACTTCGGTACGGCGGAGTTGGCGTAAACGGCACCTCATTCACTGAGGAACCCAAGGGAAGGATAAACAGAATCCCTGAGCCCAGAAGGGCAATCGTCTAGTGGAAGAAAACCACGATTAAAAAAAATCACCTGGTCTTTAAAGAAGTAAAGGGCACTGAGTCGACATAGTGGGCCTAACAGAAACCAAAGTGAAAGGGCATGGTGAAGAGAAAAATGATTACATATACATTTATAGTGGCGTACCAAAGGAACAACGAATCCAGAGTGGAGTTGCCATTGCCATAAAGAAACAACTCAAGAGAAACCTAACCAGCTGGGTAAGAGTCAGTGACAGAATTATGCAAGTACAGATGAAAATAAACGGCCATTTTCTGATGGTTATTGTGGTCTATTCACCAAACGACGACGCTGATGTAGCGAAGAAAAATTTATTTTACACTCAATTGACAAGAGCTCTTAAAAATATAGAAAATCGCAAAGAAGTCATTTTACTAGGGGACCTAAATGCCAGAACAGGATGTAAAGCTAATGACAACATAGTGGCAGAATATGGTGAAGAAACCACAAATAATAATGGTGAAAGATTGATAGAATTCTGCATGCAAAATGACTTAAGAATTCTGAATGGATGGTTCAAGCGTAAGGACACCCACAAACACACATGGACGAAACCGAGCGTTAACCCCAAGTACATTATAGACTATGTCATAATAAAGCAAACAACAAAGCTAGTAGTACAAGACGAGAGGGCTATGAGAGGTGCAAGAGCGGATCAGAACATTTATTGCTAATGTCTAAGATATTATTCAAGTTTATCAAAGACACAGAAATTCAAGTGGAAACCGAGCCAGAGAAAGCCAATAACACTCAATATAATTTACAAAACCTTGACCATAGTTCTAACCGTTTCTTGTACCAGCAAAGGTTTACAGGAAAACTTGCTGCCGTTGAAGAAACCTCTGCAGACAAGATATATGAGATGGTTAAAGAAGCCATCCATAACGCAACTTATGAAGCACTGGAAAAAAAGAAATTCAAAAGAGTAATAGAATTGTGATGAGTGGTGGAACCACTCGGTACAAGAGAATGTAGAAAGTAAGAAGAAAGCTTATAATAGATGGTTGAACTCAAGATCAGACAATGGTTGGCTGGAATACCGGGAGCGGACAAAATATGCACAGAAAACAATAATTAAGACAAAAAAGGAAGCATGGCTGAAAACCGGTGAAGAGATAGAAAAAAAGCATGGGGAATACACGAGCAAATAAAGCCTGGAAGGTATTTAAAACAATGAGGACACAGAATAAAAATAAAGCAGATATAAACCTCATTAGCATGCAGGAATTCAGGCGCTCAGTCCGGAACCGCGAGACTGCTACGGTCGCAGGTTCGAATCCTGCCTCGGGCATGGATGTGTGTGATGTCCTTAGGTTAGTTAGGTTTAAGTAGTTCTAAGTTCTAGGGGACTGATGACCATAGAAGTTAAGTCCCATAGTGCTCAGAGCCATTTGAACCATTTGAGCCATGCAGGAATGGGTACAACACGACCAAGGACTACTAACTGAGAACAGAGCGGCATTCACTGAGAACCCATAAGACACAGAACTCAGTAATGATAATATACCACCCACAACCGCGAAGGAGGTCGAAAACGCAATTAATGCCATGAAAAACAGAAAGTAGCCAGGTCCAGATTTAATTTATATACAACTGGTTAAAGCAGCACCGTCAAAACTCTTTTAGATAATTGCAGTGATTTTTGACAAATGCCTTAGAGGTGACTGATACGCCCGCTAAACCCGATCGGCAGAGCAGGTAATTAGGATGTGGAAAGGGCCAAATAAGGTTGGGATCAGTTTCACCTTCTAATTGTAATTTATTGTAATTTAATAACACTTTCCAACCAAAGCGGCACATAGCCGGACCTTTACCGAATGCAACTCTTTCACGGCTGAAGGCGTCCAAATAAGAAATCTTAACAAATTAACAAGATAAAAATCCAATTAAGATAGCAATAAAATAATTAAAACACAAACATCACAGCAAAACAGATGGAACAAGCATATGCAAGGTGCAATACAAATGACTGAAGGCCACAATTAAATTTCAAAATTTTAGAATATATTACCATAGTCTTTTAAAGGCAGAAGGCCGCAATGTTTAAGCTTGAAAGATAAATTTAAGAATTAATTTTGCAAAATATTAAGAAGAAAAAATTACCGTAAGCCTTAAATTTTAAGTAGCTGAAAACATAATTAAACACCGGTGGCACTCAGAAGCCTCCAGGGAGGTCGGTCTGCCCTCGTTCACTTAGGCGAGGCAGGTGGTGAGCCCAACTACACTTGATCCGTCGGAACCCAACCAGGGGACAGCCACGGACCGACAAACACAACGACTTGCTTCCCGTCAATCAGTACATGAGAACTCAAACAGAAAAGGTTACAAACGTGATAATCCACAATGGAGTATGTATCAGCTGTCAAAATTACATACCACGTTGGACGGCGACAACAGGTGAGGAAATGAAGCTGCCTGAAATTACGTTAGTGGCCAGGGCAGGTATCCTGAACTCTAGCGGCCACTAGGCAGAAAATGCCGCTGGTACACTTGAATTTGAAATACGGTCAACCAATATAGTTAATTCCACCGCATGGCGGCTAAATTTCAGCAATACGAACACTGTGTTGCTCACAGGAAAACCTCCCTAACAGCAAATCACCGAAGGGAACCACACAACATAAATGGACGTGGCTTGGGTACTTAAAACACCACTCAACTTAGACGTCCTGAGTCACTGAGCCCACGAGGCTCGTAGCGATCGGACAGCTCCAACACGGCCCACGGACCGGCAGCCGACCCAGCCGACTGCACCGCGCGGAGATAACTTCCCTCGTCCGCAACAACCGACCGACTGCCTGCTAGTCCGTCCGCGACTGCTGTTCCGTCGCACTGCACTGCTGGTGCGTCTCCCACTTACTTCCAGACACACGACGGCGGAAATACTGGCTCGGACCGAACCATGCAGAGGAAACACGTCCACTGGCTACCCGACATCCCTTCCCCGGGAAGAGACCGAGCCAAGTTCCACAAGATGGTAATGGAAAGGGCACAGAAGCGCTTAGAGAACCAGTTATACGTCGCCCGATGAGACGACCGACCTCTCAGAGCCAGTATGCCGACGACATTTAGAATAACTTGCCAATCAAAATCACACAAACTACATACACAACCTGAAAAACACTTGGACGAAGACCTAAACGATACCAAACAGTAACTAAGCACGCACTAAGACAAATCGGTAGTCGATGCACACGCACACACAGCCGACTCATTAACGATCGGCGGGCCAAAACGTGTCGTCCGGTATGACGACCAACCGACGAGCCACCAAGATCGTGGCCGAGTCAAGTGATGCGTGGCGTCAATGGTCGGGCGAGCCATGTCGACGCAGACCTCACTGCTGCTCCAGCCCGACAGCACTACTGCCGCATTGAAACTCGGCGACTGGCAGGTCCGGCCTGCGCTCCAGACGCGTTCCAACTGACTGGCCGCCCGAACTCGCAACCCGAACTCGCGTCCCGAACTCCTGACGAACTGGTTTACGACAGACCAAATGGTTCAAATGGCTCTGAGCACTATGGGACTGAACTGCTGAGGTCATCAGTCCCCTAGAACTTAGAACTACTTAAACCTAACTAATCTAAGGACATCACACACATCCATAGCCGAGTTGTGACAGACAGCGACCTGGAAGTAATAGCAGTCGAGCGAAGATACTACGAGAGGGGATATACCGATACGCGCTGCTAACGCCACTCACAGTCAGGCAAAACAGCAACTCAGTGATAGCAGTAATTTAAACTAACGTAGTGAGGTGGAAGTACGTTAAAAATAGGGTAGATGGTGGCGGGGACACGAGCCACGCACGGCTCGGTGATGAAGCCAGAAAGGAGTGGAAAAGGGCAACAATTACATCAATATTTAAGAAGGGCAGCAACAGGAGAAATTGTGCAAACTATCGTGGTATTAGTGTGATACCATCCATGGCGAGAGTCTATAGTCGTATCCTAACAAAGAGGATAGAAGAAGAAATAACGGAATCTGAAGAACAAAAGGAATTCAGATCTGGACGCTCCTGTAATGATGGAGTATGTGCTGTGATAGTACCACGCAAAACAACGGGTGCAAGTCCCCTCCGTGAAAAACAGGACCACACCATAACACCACCGCCTCAGAATTTTACTGTTGGCATTATACACGAAGGCAGATGACGTTTACCGGGCATTTGCCCTACCCACACCCTGCCATCGGATCGCCACATTGTGTACCGTGATTTGTCACTCCACAGTACGTTTCCCCACTGTTCAACCGTCCCATGTTTACGCTTCTTACACCATGCGAGGCCTCGTTTGGCACTTACCGGTGTAACGTGTGGCCTATGAGCAGCCGCTCGACCATGAATTCGTTTTCTCACCGCCTGCCTAACAGTCATAATACGAGGGTTGGAACTTTAATAATGGCAACTATTTATTTGCAGCTCGTACAAAGTTTTACTGGGCATCAAAGTAGTCGCCAGCGTTGTGTATAACCCGTTGCCAGCGATGAGGAAGTCGTAGGATACACTTAGCAGTGCCAGTTGTGTTGACAGTTCAAGCGGCGCGGTCTATTGCCCGACGAATTTGTAGTAGTTCAAATGGTTCAAATGGCTCTGAGCACTGTGGGACTTAACACCTACAACTTAGAACTACTTAAACCTAACTAACCTAAGGACATCACACACATCCATTCCCGAGGCAGGATTCGAACCTGCGACCGTAGCAGTCGCGCTGTTCCGGACTGAAGCGCCTAGAACCGCTCGGCCACCGCGGCCGGCCGAATGTGTAATAGTTCTGAAGCGAACGCCGTGAAGTGTTTCCTTCACTTTAGAAATCGAGCTGAACTCACGAAGGCTTAAGTCAGGGGAGTGCAGTAGGTGATATAGCGCTTAGTAGCCCCATCAGTCAAACAAATCAGTAACAACTTGCACTGTAAGTGCTTGAGCATTGACCTGCAAAATGATGGTCAGGTTCTGCAGGAAGTATCATCACTTCTGTCTATAAGCTGGTCGTAGGTTGTGTTCCAAAAATAAACAGCATAGAGACAGAAGAGATGACACTTTCTGCAAGGACTGACCATCATTTTGCAGGGCAATGCTGAGGCACGTACAGTGCAAGCTGTTACTGAGTTGTTTGACTGATGGGGCTATACCACCTACTCCACTCCCCTGACTTAAGCTTTCGTGAGTTCAACTCGATTTCTAAACTGAAGGAAACACTTCACGGCATTCGCTTCAGAAATGCTACAATAAATAGTTACCACTATTAAAGTTTCAACCCTCGTACTTGCAGTGGATCTTGATGCTGTTTGGAATTTCTGTGTGATGGTCTGGATAGATGTCTGCCTAAAACACATTACGACCCTCTTCAACTGTCGGCGGTCTCTGTCAGTCAACAGACAAGGTCGGCCTGTACGCTTTTGTGCTGTACGTGTCCCTCCACCTTTCCACTTCACTATCATTTCGGAAACAGTGGACCTAGGGATGTCTAGGAGTGTAGAAAATCTCACGTACTGACGTATGACGTAAGTGACACTCAATCACCTGCTGTTTGACGTTCCAGATCTCTAGATCCCTTTGCTGGATAATAAGCTTGTCGAATAATACTGTTAACATATCCTGTAACTGCATAGCTTGTGCGTTGTGCACTTGTGCCCCTGGGCCGGTACAAATAGTGTCTCTATTTTCTAACTGATTGACTGGTGGAGTGCCAGTTTGCTTCGGCAGCTCTTCAGTCTCACTACCTGTCGGAGCATAATCTACTAAATTGTCATCGGTAATTAAATTCTCTAATGACTGTGTAGGAGTGTGAACAGATTGTTCTACTGGAGGATCTTGTAACGCCGAAAATGCATATCCTCCTATTTCCATCTAAATTTCCATCTCCCCTCTCCCACACCGGTACAATCTCAGCAACACCCTCTCCCCACCCCATCCTCTATTCCCACCCCTTTGGTGACCTCATCACCAATGTTGTTGAGGCTCTGACCTCGGCAATTACCACCGCCTTCAACTCCTTCCTCCAAACCATCCCCCTCCAACTTGCCTCTGCCCTCTCTTTATCCATACCCCCCACCACCACCACCCCCACTCCTACCAATCATGGCTATTTGACACCATGGGTTGACAGCCATGATCTGGAACGCCAATGGTCTCTACAAACAACAGTTCCTCCTTGATGAGGGGCTCGACATTTGTCTTGTTGCTGAGACGCACCTCAAACCTGGTGTTTCTGTCCGTGCAGCGAACTACTCCTGTTACAGGACAGACAGGCTCACCGCGCGGCAGTGTACGTGCGTAATTCCCTCCGCCACCACCCCATCCCCCGCCACCAACTTAACACCGTGGAAGCCACTGGTGTTTTTGTCCACACGGTGAGGGGTCCCATGACGTTCGTGGCTCATTACAGACCACCACGAGGCCTTCTTGAAACACCAGGCTACGAGGCATTGCTGTCGCTCAGCAACGACGTCGTCATTGGCGGTGACTTCAATGCCAAACATGCTGCCTGGAACAGTAGATTAACCAACACATCTGGTCGTCGACTCCTCTGGGTCGCTGAGCGGCATCATGCCCGCACCATTGGCCCATACGACCCCACCTTATACCCTACTGGAGGATGTCCCCCAGATGTCTTAGACACCGCAGTGGTGAAAGGTCTACCCCACCCCATCACTGCAGCCACCCGCATCACTCTAGCCTCTGACCACCGGCCGGTCATCTGTTCCATCGATCTCATTGGAATTACGGCCGCGCCGAGTGAAGGTCTGAACATCCGCGGTATTGCCTGGCAGTCCTACCAGCGATGGGTCGAAGCAGCCCTACCCACCATCCCTGCTGCCGAACAAACGGACGCAGATCGCACCCTCATACACCTCACCACCATCGCCCTAGATGCTGCAGCGGCAGTGACCCCTAGAGAATGGCAGCTTACTCGGAACCCGGCAAGCAAGCGCCTCAGCAATAGACTACAGCGCCAAATCAAGGCTGCGGTGCAAGACCACCGCAATCAGGCATGGGAGAACAAAATCTCTGCCATTGACCTGAGTGACCTGTCTGCTTGGCGGCTCACAAAAAGCCTTCTGAGACGAGAGCAACGGATCCCCCCACTCCAGGTTGGCAATGACTTTGTGTCCGAACCAGACGCCAAGGCTAATGCCTTGGCCGATGTCTTCGCGCACAACTTCACCCCAGTCTATGACCCCATCGACCCCGACCATATCCGCCTGGTAACGGCATGCCTCCCTCAACTCCTTGCCGTCCAGGACCCTGAGGATGAAATCACCCCCATCAATGAAGAAGAGGTTGAACTGCAATTGCGGTACCTCAAATCCAAGAAAGCTGGTGGCCCCGATAAGCTGATGAACGCCCTCCTCAAGCAGCTACCCCCAGCTTCTATTGCCATTCTGATGGCCACCTCCAACAACATCCTCACAACCAGGCAATACCCCACTGACTGGAAACATGCCAAAATGGTTGCCATCCCCAAGGCTGGGAAGGATCTTCGTTTCCCTGTCAGCTACCGTCCCATCAGCCTCTTGCCCGCCATCTCCAAGGTGTTCGAGAGGCTGTACCTTAAACGACTGCTCATCCACATTGCCCGAGAACGAGTCCACCCTGATGACCAGTTTGGCTTTAGGCAGGGACACGCAACCACTCACCAACTCCTGCGCCTTGTAGAAGAGGCACTGGACGCCATAGAACGTAGGGAGTACTTTGGGGCCATACTCCTCGAAGTGTTCAGAGCGTTTGACTCGGTCTGGCATGAAGGGCTGCTATACAAATTATTTTCACTCGGCTTTCCAGTGTCCCATGTACGGCTAATAGCCACATACCTGGATGGTCGCACCTTCCATGTGAGTATCCCTAACGGGAAATCTACACGATGACGCATCAGGGCAGGAGTACCACAAGGCAGCGTACTTGGACCGCTACTCTACTCCCTCTTCACAGCCGATCTGCCCTCTGCGCCGAGGGTACAATTAGCTTTCTACGCAGATGACACTGCGCTCTTCTCTCGTTCTCGGAGTGCGGCAGGTCTCCAACAGCGGCTCTAGGGGGCTACAGATTCATCTAACAGATTGGGCTAGGACCTTGCGTCTGGCATTTAATCCCTCCAAAACCCAAGCCCTTATCACCTGCCAACGCCATATTCCCATTCGGCTCCCACAGGTGATGGTCCTTGGTACCCCAGTCGACTCGTACTGCGAAGACTTGGGCGTTACCCTGGATCAGCGCCTCACCTGGCGCCCCCATATCGATGACGTGCGTCGTAAGGCAATGGGGCGGCTATGCCTGCTCTACCCTCTCATCAATCCAACCTCTTCACTCCCTACACACCTTTCTGTCAGATTGTACACCGCCCTTGTTCGCTCAATCCTTGAATACGCGGTGGTGGTGTGGGGCAATGCTGCCCCCACCCACCTCCGCCGACTCCAGACTGTCCAGAACCGGGCCCTCCGGCGTGCCCTCCGCCTCCCCTTCGACTTCCCTACCCAAGAACTCCACATCCTGGCCGAGGTGCCTCTCCTTCGAACCCGCATCCTCTCGGCAGCCACTTCCTTTTACCAACAAACCCGACGCTCTCCCAATCCTTTAATCCTTTCCCTGTGCACCCGAGTCCATCGTCTAGCCACCACTCAATGGCCTGACCTTCTCTTCCGCCCTCCATGACCCCACATTCACTAGCCACCTCATCTCATGCCAACTACTCTCTCTCACATCATCGATTCATCTCCCCACTATGTTATGCTATTCACCCCCCCCCCCAGGACGCCACCCCCATCACCCCCACACCCTCCCCAATGCCGGATTAATCATGATAGGCTCTTCTTTTTCCACTTCTCCATCTGTCACTCTCTGACTTCTTTCTCTTCCCCCCCCCCCCCCACTCCACCACCTCAAGATTGTCTGCCGCCACCATCAAAGACGCCGCCACGAAGAAGAAGAGGGCAGGATAATGCCCTTTCGCTTTCATTTACCTCATACTGTTCCTCCTCCTTTAATCTGTCACTTAGCTGTAATTCCCAGCTAGCCAATGGGCCGTTCGTTTTCCTCACACTTCTGCTGTCCCTTCTACTGTCCTGTCATCTTTCAAAAATCACGCTGGCCAGTCAATTGGGCAGTTCGTTTTTCCTACCTCTTCTACTATTGCTCTAACTATCCTTTCAACCCTTTTTTTTTTTAAATAAAAAAGAAACCAACACAAAAGTCAAGTAAAGACCAAACCATCATGTAACTCCACACCACCACATCATATAAGAAGGAGAAGCGCCTCAGTAACGCTAAGACTTCGCCCACTGCAGAGGGTACAACCCTCCGTTATGTGCGTCTGGGTCTGCGTATCATCAACATGGACAAATGCAATGAATATGGATGATATGATACTCTTTGGTATTCTACGGTTTGAATTCACTCTGTTAGTTTGCAGTCGCATTGGTTTTGTAAATGATACTGACAATATTATACACATGAATAATGCATTATTCATACTACAACTTCTCCCGGATAATTATTTTGTTCAAATTGCACAAGAATTTCACCTGACGTAGGGTAATAATGTTGACTGTAAGTTGTGTTCATATCACTAAAATTACAGATCGTACATCAGAGCTTTTATAATTTTTGTCTTCGATGGATTTAATTATTCTTAGCAAATTGATCATGAAAAGGAACCACATAATACCAACCGCTCACAACATTGACGTATGCTACCAGAAATATTTTTCTCCGTGATTCGTGTGTGGTTTAATTTTGGCCTCATACATCAGCAATGAAATCTTGTTCAACACTAAATACCATCAGCACTGTTCTTAGAAGATGCAGTCTGATTCGATTATTTTTTTCTTTTTTAAATAGAGTTCAGTACCACCGGTGCACATTTATTTCTTACACATCGGAATATTGTTTGCAGTTTCAAGTAATTTAAATTTGCCTCTGAGATAAAAGTTAAGATGGCGGCCAACAAAAGATAGAGGATTTCTTTTTTAATTAAGATTTTCCTTTGTTCAATAAATAATTAATCATTTAAATTGATGCCACCAAAAAATCATTAATACTGTTTTGCAAATTAGTTTAACACAAACCCTTGATATTTCGACCAGAAGTACAGACGAAGTTGCTATATAATCGCTACTAACAATGGCTGCGCTTCTTGCAGCTATGATAAAACAATTAATACAAAATTATAATTAAAAGAGGAAGTGATTTTTCAATGATTAATCATAAATAGTTTTAACGCATTTGGCTCTATTTGTTTTTTACCAGCAAATGAACACAAAAGTACAATAATTTTACGTTAAATGTTTTTCATTCAAGCCGGCCGGTGTGGCCGTGCGGTTAAAGGCGCTTCAGTCTGGAACCGCGTGACCGCTACGGTCGCAGGTTCGAATCCTGCCTCGGGCATGGATGTGTGTGATGTCCTTAGATTAGTTAGGTTTAATTAGTTCTAAGTTCTAGGCGACTGATGACCTCAGAAGTTAAGTCGCATAGTGCTCAGAGCGATTTGAACCATTTTTTTTTTCATTCAACAGACCTCAAATCGATTCACGTCTTTCGTCGGCGACGTACATCAGAAGAAGACGTCAAAAGAGTACAAAACAAAAGAAAAGAATGACATAGATTAACAAAGAATGTGAGACAAATATTGCCTCTGTTTTACATAATTATCATCTTTTTAAGAAATAATTACATAATTGATTGAATATTATTGAGTTACGTAATTTTCCACTCGTAATAAAAAAATATATATATCGTGGATGTTATACCCTTTCCCTGGTCGGGTTGCGGTGACTTGCTTATGAACTTGCCAAAAAGCTAGGACTTGAGCACAACTACAATAAAATTACCAAAATATTGGAAAAACTGGGTTTTTGGTTTTAAGAAGAGAAATCCGGAAATAAGCTTAACAAAATCATCAGAACAATGTATCGGCAGAGTTCTAGTTTTCAGTAACGCTGCAGCTGATTTATTTTTTCAACTTTAACACCATTTTCAGAAACATGCTGCGCACTTATTTTGATGCATGTTAAGTTAGTGAAATGCGTTACTTTCTTAGAACAGAAATTTTATTCCGCCTGTATTTCATACGGTTGGTATTACCAGGTAAGGGTGCCGACACTATCCAGGTACTCGAAACTATGCCGACAGGTTACAGATTCAACATGTCCAATTTTCCTGGTGCGTTTAACATTCCTGGATCACACGGAGAGCCTCGAGTTTTCCCATGGAAGTGACAGATCCCAAAACAAATCGAAAAATGACTTAAGGTGTCAATATCCCCCCGATAGCTCCTATAAGTGAAACAAACACATAGGCAATAGTATCTTACTAGCGACCTGGAAGTCTCTCCCGTCGGAACAGTGCATATTAAATTTAGACTAACAACTTCACTCACAACACACACAGAACCATGGAAAGCATTCAGAATGTTAATTTTCCTTAAACCTTCAGTTTTACCTGGCGTTTAGAAAGATTTCCGAAACCATACCTTACCAGCGCACCATTAAATACCCAAACAAGCGCCCTTGATGGTAGTGGAACTGAAATTACAATAAAGAAAATTAAGAATAACATCAGCAGACACGCTAACCCGCTTTCCATTCGCAAATGCCTCACTGAGAAACCTAAATTCATATGGGGCAATTGAAGTATGGTCTTTCACGTTCTTCATAGGGTTTTCCTTCGTATATGTGCACTTTATAGATATTCACAGGTCCGAGTAACTTTGACACAGAGAAGCATGTAAGAATATCACTATACAGTTCATATCTGGTTAACAAAAGGGAATATTGCACACCAGTCGTAAGGTGCTACGGCTTCTTGTGTTTGCAATCAGCGCACAGCAGCACCAAACCATATCAGAAATAGTGACGATGAAACGGCAGTTGAAGGTAGAATTTTGAATCCAGGTCCTGGTTCTCTGCTCGATTCAGTGAGCAAAAAATGAGTAATCGAGAAGGAGCGGGTTAACAGTGCATCGGACGTTACACGGTTAAAGTCTGGTGCATCCGCAGACGATCTTATACTGTCAGTATGCAAGCGACAGCATGCACTTCCAGTACGTTCCAAAAGCCGCGCGTAAGAACGGAATGTTTTCGGGGCTCATACCTCGGGTTCTATTGATGACTGAACGGTGGGAATCACATGTTTTGGGTATTTCTTTGGCTACGGATCAGTTGTATACTCAACAGAAAGATCCTCATATCATAACTATCGTCCTGAACAAGGTTCAAGGTTTGAATGCTATACATTTCACTCAAATTTTATCGGTATGTTCTTTAGGCATTTGTCTAGACATTCCACCTTCTCATTCTCAATAATCTTTACCCGTCATCGAGGAACATCACCAGAAAGCTGTTTTTTGGGTACCAAAACAGATCTGCGGATGGAAAGACGGCTATGCGTAGCAAATGGCTGAAATTTTTAGGATGTATTCCTAAGATACATATCTAGAACAACGTTGCAAATTTTCTTGATATCTTCATACGTTTCTGAGAAACAGAGATTCAAATTTACGCTACTTGTACACGTAAAATACGTGCGTAAAATCGTGAGTGAGGCGAAATCTAAGTAACAAATAACAGCAGAAAATTACTCAAATTTGTGGGTATAATTTCTAAACTTTTATCTAGAAGTGCTGACTTCTCTCTTTAAAAATCGTTATAAATTATCGAGAAACACCCCAAAAACGTGGTTTTTGGGTACCAAAACCGAGCTGCATGTTCCAAGATGACTATGCACAGTAAATGGCTGTAATTTTTATACGTTTTCCTAGGATCCCGACCTCGGAGAGTCTTGAAAATTTTTTTGATATCTTGATTCGTCTCCAAGAAACAAAGGTTCAGAATTACCTTACCACAGCACATAAAATCGTATGAGAGGCGAAAACGTAGGTTATAAAGTGACCTAGCACGGAGACAGACCTGTAAAATGTCCCCGTTATCATAAGAAGGTTTGTAGAAACCCAGTGTTGTAGTACCGAAGCAAATGCAAAATGTTTGCAGACGTAAAATCCGTTTTGAGCTTAAAATTAGTTTTGCGTATTTCAGTACCACACATGTAAACTATTAAAATTTTACTGAACCATAAAAGTTATCTTCATGTGGCTGACATACCCTGCTGTATCAGGAAAAAGAAGGAAAGTATCGTAAAATACTCCTATCGGTGCACAAAAAAGGTGAATATGCTCCTATTTAAAAGACTCTCTGACTGAAAAGTGGTGTACCAGATACCTCATAATGCCTGCCCCAAATTTTTGGCATGCAATCATAATCGTAATTTTTATGCTAGGACAGAAGAAGACATTGATTGTAGGAAAGAGACGGACAGGTAATATATATCGGAAAATATAGACAAAGTTTGTTTTACATAACGAGCGAAGAAGACAATGGCAGTGTAAGAGAAAGAGAGGGGGACAGTGGCAACGCAGCATAGTTGACAGTGACAGAACAGCGCTAGGAAAATAGTGAAAGAGACGGTGGTAGTAGGAGATGAATGGCCTATTACAGAAGATATCGTCGACGCTCACGACAGACCATATATAAAACAATTGAAGATGTAGAAATGACCACATCAGCTGCAGACAAGAAAAAGAATACTATAAAGTCTGTCGCAGCACACTCTTTACTCGATGGACCAGCAGTCTTCTGTGGATGCAGACTAAACTTCAGCCTTGACAAATTGTGAGGGAGAGCCAGTGATAACGTGAAGCAGAGTCCATGACAATGACAACGAGGAAGAGAGAATATTGACAGTGAGAAGAGACAGCAGCAGTGGGAATGAATGAATGAGATAGTAGCAGTGAGAGAGAGACAGTGAGAGGAGACAGTAGTCAGAGGACAGAACGAATGAAAATGTGGCTGTGAGACAGTGAGAAGAGACAGCAGCAGTGGGAATGAATGAATGAGATAGTAGCAGTGAGAGAGAGACAGTGAGAGGAGACAGTAGTCAGAGGACAGAACGAATGAGAATGTGGCTGCGAGACAGGAGACAGTGATAGTAAGAGGGACACAAACAGATAATGACAATGAGTTGGTCTGAATGAGTTAGTGGGTCTGGGCAGATGGGAGTAGATACGTATGCGTCATTAACTAGTGGGTGTGAGCGATTTACAGTTAAGGGGGCTCGTGGAAGTGAGAGGTGAGTTGCATGTTAAAAAGAGTGCGAATATGTGCGCATGCCAAATTTTGTCGGAAAATTTTTAAAGGTACTGATGAATGTAAAATGAGACAGCTGGTACCCCACTTTTCAGTCAGAATCTTTCAAACAAGAGCATATTCGCGTTTTTTGTGCTCCCATAGGAGCATTCATCCGCTCGTTGCTTCTAACCAAAATAGTGCATGTTTACATTTTCCCGAACGGTTACCAAGATACGAGTATAACGTGCATGATTTCGAAGATCAAGGCAACGATGTGTAAATTAATCGTATACAATTTATATTTCCTGAAGTAAAGACCGATTAAAGCGGGTCCATCCTTTTAATAACCCTATATACTGTTGCCAAATATGTCTCACCACATAGATTTCACTGTGATACGTTGCACAAGTTGTATGCCTTTACCATGCCGCCCGCATGATAGAAATTACACACGGGAAAAATGAAATGTGTATTTGGCAGTTTTGGCGGGTAGTCCCTTTCTGGGAACTTTGGCTGCATGATGCAAATCTTATTATTTGCCGCCACTTAGGCTACTTGCGCGTCGATGGTGATGAGATGATAATGAAGACAACACACACAGCCAGAGCCGACCGTGCATCGAACCCGGGTCCCTGTGGTCGAGAGTCAGCAGCGTTAACCACAAGACCACGAGTTGCTGATATTATGCAAAGAAAACATAGACGACTTCTGTACCATCTGCCATCTGTGAAGTCGTGCCAGTTCCGAAGTATTTAGTCGCTGTGAGTAACTGCAGTTTTTTTATGGATACGCTGTCGACTTCTCGCACATGTCCCATTCTCTCGGAGGCCTACGACTTTCTAATGGGAGTTTCACACAAAGCGAAAGCTGCTGTTTTAAGGAGTCAGGAATTCTCCTTTCTCTCTGTCTCTCTTGGGGTATGTGCAAATGAAGTGCGTTTCCCGGGAACTAAGCACTTTTTGCTGTTATTAACGCGGAAGTGAATTTTCTAGAATCGCTCTTAAGGAGTTACATTGGTATTTCTCAAAGCAGTGCCAGCTAACTGATTTGCATGGAGTAATATGAAAATTACCAATAGTGTGGACTGCTAGTGTATAAGATCAAAGCAAGTGTAGTGGCTAACCAAGGGTAAGGATTCTTCACATTCCAAATTAGTCTCATGTCTTCTAACAGATATTAAGTGTCAGATACGTAGAGTGCAATTTGAAGGTCGGCAGACTGAAGCCATGCAAAAATCTGTAAATTCTGTCAAATAAGTCAAACAATAGGAAAAAATCGTGAAGACCAAAACAGGGCCCGCAGCTCGTGGTCGTGCGGTAGCGTTCTCGCTTCCCACGCCCGGGTTCCCGGTTTCGATTCCCGGCGGGGTCAGGGATTTTCTCTGCCTCGTGATGGCTGGGTGTTGTGTGATGTCCTTAGGTTAGTTAGGTTTAAGTAGTTCTAGGGGACTGATGACCATAGATGTTAAGTCCCATAGTGCTCAGAGCCATTTTGAACCAACCAAAACAGGAAATGAAACGGGGATACAATTTTACAAAGCAATAGATGACCCACCTTTGCTGCTCGGAAGAAAAACATAGTCAAATGCGAAAAGAGAAATTTCGGGACTGCAGTCCACTGAAATGATATTACTTCGAGGTGTGAGACAGTGCTGTAGTGAAGATATGGGTTGAAACCATAAGAGGATAAATACGGTAATGGATAAAGTGAGAGTAAAAAGCGTTAAAGTGAATACCTAACGCAGAAATCGCCGGTATAACTCCGTGGAAACTTGGAGATATTGACCGCCAGTAGGAGAGACCTGGGAACGGAAAGGAAATTATGGACACTGGAACGCAATATTTAGCTAAACCATTGATGAATATGATTGAAGAACTAACCGCAACTGTCACGCAGAGGAAGTAACAACGGGATAATTGGCCTGTAAGTGATCGCTCCCAGGCCCAAGTCAACTTATTGCGCCAATTTTGGAAACTTTGAGGAAAATATATCACGATTATTAATCCCACAACGAAACCTATCGCTCAGTATAAAAGTAACTGCATTTAATGTCGTTTGTGTTTTACGGACATTTTATACAGATTGTACTTAAGAACACAATTCCTCGAATACCGTTAGATGTAGCATTTTGAAAAGATAAGACCGCTTAGACTGTAAGTCCATTTTTTATACGCACGACCGGCTTCGCAGCATTTTAGCTGAATCATCAGGTTCAATCTGTACAAATTGTTAAACAAAGGTCGTGTAAGGTAGCAAGAAAACATAACTAAAATGAAAAAGTATGTACAGGATGAACAATACACGAAATCAATTCGTGTTATGATCGAGAAAAGAGAATCGGATGACCCACCGTTTGTAATCAGCAAATTTTCGCTAAGTAGCGGACGTCAGAAATAAAATCACATAGAACGCTCCTGTGATACATCTTTTTTCCATCCGAACAAGACTTGAATTTGTGAGTATTTTCGTCGTGTAGATACTTTTTCATTTTAATTATGTTTTCTTGCTATGTTATGTCCAGGCTGTGGCTGCCCTGAATTAAAAGTCTGTTGCATTTGATATACGTCAATGTCAACGTAATGACTTCTCTCTCTCTCTCTCTCTCCCTTTTTTTTTGTTTGTAAAGATACTAAAGTACATTAAATAACAAGTAATACTGTTTTAAATGCTGCTGTTGTAATTATTTTTGTGTCTTCCAACTGCCTTTTTAGTGTATGTACTAGCGCACCTTTAAAATTAATCACTGCAGCCGTCTAAACTCTGTGTACTATTCCACGAAATAACATTTAAGTCACAGAATGTACCAGCACTTCAATAATTCCTGACCCACACAGTGCCGACACTCGGGTTACAACGTCGACTTTAATACCAGTGCATAAACAGTGCATTTTACTGTCTGGATACTGCTGCAGGCAATCAGCAATTACGTATGTAGTTGATGGGTAGACGTCCTGCTTGTATCAGACTTATATTATTCCTTTCCAATACACAATTCAACTACATATGTATAAGTAACCTTGTACAATTACACATGTCGCTGACGTATATACAGAGGTTGTGTATATGTGACTGAATTTACAAAATTAAATCTAGAATTTCATTCTTTGCAGTGCTAGGTATCACATATCCAATACATCTCTTTTTATTGTATGTGTTATAACAACAACAATGTGTCACTTCGTTACTACCCAAATAAATTAATAAGCTGCCTTAGGTTTACTGCAAAATACTCCTGAGAAGTCAATAACTCTCAGTGCTTTTTAGATACGTAAATATCTAGTGTGCAAAGGGCTAGCAACATTGTTATATTTTTTTTTACTTATAATTCACGTCTTACTGGCATTTGGCGCAAGTATGGGCCCTTTTCTTACCTAATATTTCAATTGTAATAAGTAAATTACAAAATTAATTAATGTATACTTCTTTAGAACTTACATACCCATCAAATTACTTAATTATTAATAGTTGGATCTGCACTAATCGCTGAGTTGTGAGGGAGACATAATTTATATGAAACACAGCAAGCAATTTCACATGTCTTTTTCACTTACTGTGATGATGATTCAGTAATTGGAGGGTAATAATGATGCAGATTTCAACGGCAATGTTTTAATTAGATGTATCAGATCACAATGACTCTCCGTACTGAGCTCCCTCTACCTTCATTTCTTTCCGTTTAACGTAGTGCTGGACTCTCTTGTATTCTGGATGATTTCTCTATGCGTGGAACGATGCGGTGCACTAGATTCGGGAGAGGTAAGATAGAGAATACAGCAAAAATAGGAGCCCCTGTCCATGAGCCTAGACTGGAGTCTCAGGTGTTGCCTCCGTGGAAACCACGACGCCATAGCCAGCCATGGGGTATAGCAGGTAGGACTGTTGATATTTTTAAAGATATCGCGAATCCGATGTATCGATATTTAAAGATATTATCAGCTCTCGATATATCGAGGAAGTGTATCGAAATATCGGTATGTCGACGTACCTACCCACAAAAATTGAGCTGTATGCTTAAGTATTGTTTTGTTATTAGATATTCTGTACATCAACAAGCTAGCAGCCCGCCTATCCCCCTTAGAGCAAGAATTGAAAGTAAAACGATGCACGTTCACACGTCGTGATAACCACTTTGCTAACAATGGTAACTGCATGTAAGTGGCACAATAAAAGGTGTCCGACGGATCCGTCAACTGGTTTATTCACATATCGGATTTGGCCGGAATACTTTATGTCGACTTCCCTAGTTTTTCATTTGTGCCACTGCCAGCAACCTAGCAGGTGAAGTGTTAAATTTGCGTGGTGAAGCTAAACATTGCAGTCTGTTGGCAACGCCGAGCGCCGATTACGGCAGCATTTCCCTTCACACATCTCCGCCCACGGTAAAGATCAATCTTGTCATTTAGATTTTTGTTCATCTTTTTTAGCAACTGTTATTGAAGAATACCAATGTGAAGAAACAGCACAGTAGTTGCGTTAAGAATTGATTTTAACGCAACTTGTTATAACGGTCATACCACCACACCCCATTGCAATCGGATTGCTTGTTTTGTGCCATATATACTTGCTTTACACAGTCAAAGAGAAACATTGGACGTAAGGAAAGCTTTAAAAGTAGTAGGACTCCTTCACACAGTGAAAGTAAAATTATATTCTACTACAATTTCAAGAACAACTTCAAATATTTACCAAAAACTGTGAAAAAAATATAATATAAAATAAAAGTATCGGAATTCGATTGTGCCCTTTTGGTATCGATATATCCGTGAAGTGCGTCGCCCGTATACGCTGATTTTTTTGAAGATAAATCGATATATCGATATCACGACTCGTACCCACAGCTTTAATTCCTCCAGTACCTCGTCTCCTAGTGGTTCGCAGAAGAGCTTCTGTGAAGTTTGGAAGGCAGGAGACGAGGTACTGGCGGAATTAAAGCTGTGGGGACGGGGCGTGAGTCGCGCTTGGGTAGCTCAGTCGGTAGAGCAACTGCCCGCGAAAGGCAAAAGTCCCGAGTTCGAGTCTCGGTTCAGCACACAGTTTTAATCTGCCAGGAAGTTCGATATATCGATATTTTATGAACAGCCCTAATAGTAGGCTATTGTGCGTTTTACAACCGAGCTCTGCCCAGTGGCCAAACTGAGGCTGGGAGGCTACTCTAGAAGCAGGAGAGCAGCGCTTTTCATGTTTTACAAAGAACACTATGAAGATAACCAGCTTATGTTTATCGAACGAAACATAGCTTGCAGAATATAAATGCCTAGCCTACTGAGCAACATTCTAATTTCAGATGTCTGATGTGAGCCTAGCTGCTGGGCGTAACAACGCACCCTAGGTAAATTTGTTAGTGACATTACGGAACCAGAGCTGAAGAGACAGTTGTTTAGAAGTGGAAGGGCATATTATAATGTGATTGGCAAGGGCGTAAGATTGATCTAAAAATTATAGAGTTGCAGGAGAGATGTGGAGGTGTGCACATCTTGTGCATATCAGGTGACTGCGTTGGAGACGGACAGCGGCACACATCTTGGCAGACGAGTGGGAACCAGAGTTGTTTCGATAGTGACTCATCTTCGACCGTAGGGCCATTGGCATGACAGTGGCATTCTGCACGACTCTCGGTGAGCAATTACGGTGAGCACTGACGTGATAGGGCTTTTCTTGGTCCGCACTTACGGAAATCAGTACAATGATCTGGCGCAGGTCCAGCATCGTTGTAGTGAATGTACGACTTTCTCAAAAACTGTCAGGGCCACAGTCACTGTTTTTGTTGAAGTTATGAGATTTGAGGTGCATTAGAAGTGCATATGTCTTGTTAGTTCAGGTAATGCTGAATGCAGTAGTTGACAGTTCGCATAAGGAGTTTGTGAATCATTTCATATTCATTCATGATCTATTTGGAGTAATTATGTTCCAGTTGAATACATTACTATAATAATCGAAAAACTGTTTCTGTTAAACTTTCATTCACATTAAATAAATTATATGCGAAAACCTCCACCTTAGGGTCTACAGACAGGGCCTTAAATCATCTGTGTAATCCATTACAGTTGTGCATACTAACTTATATCTTAAAGGTGTGTTCGGCTATTAATTAGTTTTATGGATCAGGGTAACAGTTCATATGCATGAAGTTTTCGTTACTACACACGGCGTATTCTATCTCCCGATTATCTATCGTTAAAATGCTGACTATTTAGGCAAACCTAACTTTAACAAATATTCTTTTACTTACAGTTTACCTAACTGTGACTACGAACCTCTTGCCTCCATTCTTTTGTCATGTAAATTTTGCTAACTGGAAGGAAAGATCACGTTAACCGCCAAGTCAGAGATATAATATTAGTCTCCTCCGTATTAGTTATCAGTTTCCATCGGCTTATATTCTCTTTATTTTATTTTCTCTCACAAAAATTACCATCAAAAGTTCCCATTTTATATCTCTCTTCTACTCAAATTCATTATTTCTATTTTATTTATTTACTTCGAATTATATCGAAATGATCATCAGTGTCTAAATATACGTGAAACATGTAAAATGTGTCTTTGGACTGTCACTCTCTGATATGGCTAACATAGAATTACTGTGATCTTTGTTCTCTCATTTACGTATTTTTCTTTATTTCTTTCTTTGAGACTCAAAATTATTTAGGAAAAGCTTTTTTTTTACTTCAAATTAGAAGTATAGATCTGATTATTAATTTTCCGTCAGTCAAATATTTATTGGATCGTTATTATCTTTACTGCAGTTTATTGCCTGCTGTCAACGAGTGCCAGCAAAGCTAACTGCACAAATCGAGAACGACAGTAAATAATTAAAAAGTTTAAACAAAAATCGTAAGTGAAACCACCATTTCAGGCCCTGAAATTAAACAGCTGGATCAGAAATCTACCTATTCAGGTACTGTCAAAGGCGTCCCACTAACTTTTCTTTAATGAATTGTCACTCGCCATAATAATTCTGTAAGTGTATGATAATTCTGCACAAAATTCTCATTAATGTTTCTTTATGTTTAACAATTCAGGGAAAGATCTTTGAAAACCTTCGGGCAACACGCGATATATGACCGAAGCGAAGATCCATTTTAAAATCTATTGTGCCTGCTAAACAAAAACCCTGCAAATGCTGGCTCAGTCCAAGTCATCAAACTAATCTCCAATACAAATAAAGGATCCATCCAATTGCCTTAGAGGGCTCTGAACAGGACCACAAGCCACCGGATAACGGCAGAAATCTGAGCACTTTCCTATCTCAACAAATTCTCACACCAAAATACCAATAATAATTGCTCGGTCTAGATACGGCTATATCAACACAATGATGCAATAATCTTAACAGTTCTTGCACCTCCGCTCTTTGTACCGTTATTTCACAAGATCTCCCGGTACTAGCAGTGATGTGCTTTTAAAACCAATTCCAAGAATGACAATTGGAACTGCTCTACCGTATTTTACTGGCAGAATACTCGAGGAGGTATAACCTTTCCTGCTGTGACTGTCTGTAGCTGACTTACCACACCTACAAGCTCGCTCCTGACTATGTCTGGACTCCCAGACACATATGGTCAGTTTCTACTCTAACGCAGCGAGTATCTAAGTCCAACTGAAACTGCCCATAAGACATTTCTGAACCAGTAACGCACACAGATGTACAGAGGTACCATCACTTTTGACGATTAGTACTTTATTAAGAATGGCCGTCCGTTCATTTTCCAGTGACCAGTTCCTGAGTTCTGTAACGTCTTCGCTGCTCGAGATACTGTTTGATTGTAGGCAATCGATATGCGACGTTTTTGCAGCTTCGCTCTATTATTTTGATCTACAAAATACATTTGAACAACAAAATATTAGCGAAAATATATAATGAGACATCATAAACACCCATTTTCATGACAATACATACCCACGTAAAAGACAAAATTTTTCTGCATTGGCCGCACTTTATTACTTTTTATTTTGATCATGTGTTTCGGCTAACTGCCATCAGTGGATCTGTCATGAGAGAAAAAAATGGTTCAAATGGCTCTGAGCACTATGGGACTTAACATCTGAGGTCATCAGTCCCCTAGAACTTAGAACTACTTAAATCTAACTAACCTCACACACATCCATGCCCGAGGCAGGATTCGAACCTGCGACCGTAGCGGTCGCGCGATTCCAGACTGTAGCGCCTAGAATCGCCCGGCCACTCCGGCCGGCTGTCATGAGACAAAAAGTGAAAACATGGGATACGCAGTTCTTTGTACACATTACAAAAATATTTTTCGTAAGAAGAGAAAAATATCCATGGAATGCACATTATTTCAATACATCAGGAAAAGGAAAGTGCTCACAATAAATATGGTACAAATGCAGTAAGATGCATGAGTAATACGTACCAAACACTTTAAAATATCAATACAGTGTATGTCGCCAGTTAGTACATAAACGTTTGAGGTTTGAGTACAGATTGGCGGCGACATATGCACAGGAAAGAAGGTAAATTATTCGACCGCCATCAGGTGGCGCTCAGTGAACAATAACAGTGCAACCTGTTTGATGACTGATAAGTGCAAACAGCAAACATGAATGAAATGTAAATTATATTAAAATATACTTTCCATTTTTGTTAATGTATTAAGTAATCATTAAAATCACAAATCCATATGGATTAATACATGCGCTACTAAATGGCTCTCGTGAGATTTTAACAAACTTTATGTAACATAAGGTTTGTACAAAGTATGACAGCTATCGCCTGTTTTTCATTATTTATTCTCTTGAACTTTCTCACAAAATCTGTAGGCTGAAGAGCGGCATACTAAGCTGCTGCCAGCCCGCCCCCTTCGGGGGGAATTGAAATTCAACAAAGAAGAAAAAAAATGACAGCTTACAGTTAAATATTGTAGCATCAAATGCCAAGCTGCAGATCAAAATGAGAGAAATCGTGGAACCTAACAAGAGAATATAATAAAAGACAAGGCAGCCAGGGTGCAAACCACGTGGAGCCGGTAAAAATAAGACGAAGGCGGGAGGGCTGGTCTACGAAGGCATACGCTAAAATTACCTTGACGCCAAACACCATAAAATATTCCGTCACAGCACCCAACGTCTTCGAATATTTGGTGGATATGTTGCACATCTTTCTTGCCCTCTGTGGCTCTCTCTAGTTGCATGGAAGTTATTCCGTGATGTCTTAAGGGGAGCTGGAGGTGCCTATGCTGCCCATGTTAAAATCACTAAGTTTGAGGAAACTTATGAATAAACTTATGAATAAACTACCAAATAGAACAATTTGAATATTTTTTACATGTAGAGTGGTTTTGTATTGCAGTTATGACAGAGGGATTTTGGAGTATCTTTTCTAGTTTCCTTCCAATTATTTTTTTTATTAATGACCCAAATTTTTTTACAAATAATTGCTTTATAATTTAACTGAAATGAAACTACTGAACATATTGCCAAATGGCTGTGTTACAATGTAAGTTTGACCACTAGGAGTGCTGTATAAAAATTTCATCTCTCTAGCTTGAGTGGATTTTGAGAAAATGTTCCTTATATTCGAAAAATTCTAATTTACAGGAAATGGCTATCAAAGTTTCTCAATACATTCTTGCACTATAGGATGGATTATCAGGGTCTTCTTCTTCATCCTCCAAAAGCTTCCTCTTCTGTCTTCTTTTCTGGCCTGTTGTTCCATCAGACTTCATATGCCTTTCTCTTCTTTCTGCTCCTCTTATCCTTTCTCTGTCAATATTTCTTAGTGCTCGTACAGTGTTCACCCCAGCTGTAAATCCTAATGCCTTCAGAACTTCACACTTCACACTGTTCCCTTGGTTGTAGGTTGCTATTGCATTATAAATGCCAAAGTGCAGTGTTTTTATGCTTACAAACACCCTTTTAGGAATCACTTTCCAAATAAAATTGTTTGCGCTCTCATTAGGATTCTGCGTTTTTCCGTGTAGACATTTGTGTAACAATTCTGGCTGTGCTAAGTCCTGAAAAATTGGTTTTATTGCATTTATCACAGCTGCTGGCAAACCATGTTTGTGATCATAGTCCTTTTTTGCATTATATTTGCACCAGGAATCTTTTGGGCACAGGCTGTGTTGAGGGTATTCATTGGAAGAGGCAGTATGAAGGAACAATGCCCACACTGCTTTTCGCATGTCACTAACATTACTAGTATTTTGCATTATAGCATACCCATAGTATCTCTGTAGACGTTCAATCACCTCATCAGTAAGCCTGCCTCTCCCTCCTATTGTCTTTCCATCACTGAGCTTACTTGAACCCAAAGTTTGTTTGAGTCTTTGAAGCCGTCTACCCATACGCTTTTGCACATGCCCAATGCATTCCAACTTTTCAACTACAAATTCATTTCCATTCGGTTTCAGTTCCTCTATAGTCTTGAAACCTTTTCGGAGTCACCATCCCAAAGGTAGTATTTGTACCTAATGTTGTATCTGGGAACTGAACGTTCAAAAATTTGTTTCACTCCATCCACCTCCATTGCTCCACTTGATCCACTAAAATTTGCCTCACAGGTTCCACTGTGCTCTACTTTGATTTTATTTTTGCACCTACAATGTTTTGATAATACTGCAACATCTATCACTTTTGCACTATCACCACAAGTAGCAGTTACAACCCCATTCAGGGATTTATGACCCCTCTTTTGCCGGGAACCATCTAATGCCACTACCAAATCCCTAGAACCACCGTTCATTTCTACAGATTCCTCCACTGCTTCCTTCATGGTTTTCAAAGCCACATCTTCAACAGAGGATCCTACCAGTTCACAGTAGTACCCAAATTTGCTTGGAGGCGATGGCAAGTTCATAATACCACAAAACAGTTTACCAGCAGCAGACCCTTTTCCAATGGATCAAAGACCGCACACAAGTCGAACATTCACATCAAACACTCTAGATCGTCCATTTTCACCAAAGAGACTGGCATGTGAATTGTAGAAAGTCACTTGATACTTGCAACATGCACAGATTATCTTCATCTTACCAGCTAAACCAAAGTGCTTTGTTATCTCTAGTCCCACTCCTACACTTGAACACATTTTGCACAGAACACTTTCATTCAGCACAGAAGATAATAATCCAATATTCAGTACTTCGTTAATATCATCACTGTCACTAACATATTCACGAAATCTGTCACTTCCACCAGTCAGCTTCTTGCTAGAAGATGTCACAGGGCTACGGCCGGCCGTGTGTTGCTTAGCAGAAGAACGCACTGTTTCAGTAATTGTAGTATCGCAACTTGGTATTAGTGTTAATTTTCTTTTCCCTACGTTCTTCCTCTTCTTATATACACGGCTACTAAAACGTGGCATCGTAACCAGAACAACGATTAACACAAGAAGTACAATACTACCAACAACAGGCGCAACTAATTCGAAACAGTAAACAGCAAAGAGACGATGTTCCGCGCTCTTAGCGCTTCATTTGTGACAGAAAACAATGTAGCCAACCCTTGCACACTCGCTGTATGCGTAACATAAGGCGTTGTATGCGTAACAGGCCGAGAAAATCCCAAGCAGTTCGCCAGGAAGTCACGAGAGGGTGTTAGATGCATTCAGCGGCCGCCCATTTCCTCTGCAGGCGTGGGGGAAAATGGTAATAACTCCACTTCTAGGGCGAGTAGAACAATAATTCGAAGTTTACATTAAAGAGGAATGTTCCAATTAATTTTCGGTAGCAAAAAAAAAAGTCGTAATTTTTTGGATTTGACCACCTCCGGCTCCCCTTAACACATGTCCTACCATCCGGCCCCTTCTACTGTTTTCCACGTACGTTCTCTGTTGAACCTTCTCGTTTCTTCACTGACCACTTCATTTTCCGCCATCTTCTGTAGCACCACATCTCAAACGCTTCGATACTCTTCCATTCCGGATTTCCCATAGTCCATGATTCACCACCATACAATGCTGTATTCCAGACGCACATTCTCAGAAAAGTAATCATCTAATTAAGGTCTATGTTTGACATCAGTAGACTTCTCTTGGCCAGGAATGCCCTATTTGCCTGTTCTAAACTACTTTTTATGTCTTCGCTGCTCCCCTCACCAAGCGATAATTTTTCGCATTGGAGCAGAATACCTTTATTTCGCCTGCCACGTTGTCCCCAATTTTGATGTTACGTTTATCGAACTCACTTTTGCTACTCCTCATTACTTTCATATTTCTTTGGTTTTCTCTCATTCCGTGTTCCGTGGTGATCGTTTCATGAAAAGGTCTCGTAATTCTTCATTTTCACTGACACTAGCAATGTCATCAGCGACTACTGTCACTGACATCCATTCACCCTGACGTTTTCATCGCACTCTTGAACCTTTATTTTATTTCTATCATTGCTTATTTGCTGCACAGTTTGAAGAGTAGGGGAGATAGATGCCTCCTTTTTTTTTTTTACACCCGTTTTATTCAAAACGCTTTTCTTCCCGGTCTGACCGTCAACAGCCGTTTTTAGCCCAAAGCTGACTTTTTAATTTCGAAGTAAGTTAATAATTTAGGCGGCTGGACAAAGCACTTGGGGCGCTGAGATAGTGACACGCTGCGGAGAGAGGTAGAAAGAGTAAAATTTAATACTCATCTTTTATTCTTCTTCTTTGTTTAAGTCGTTGACGATACAAAATGCTTTAACGTAAACGTGTTGTCTTTTCTATGAGGGACAAGTACGAGATTATTAAAAGGTTAGAAGAAGGTGAATCTGCAACCACTTTATCCAATGAGTACAAGGTGGGGAAGTTGGCAATTACGGATATAAAAAAAACAAAAGACGAGCATAGCAAATGTTATAGCTATGCTCAATTCTACTAATGGATCAACAAGCCGTAAAACTATGATGCTCGCCACGAACACAGATCTAGATGTTATATATCGATCTATTTGTGTAAATATACTCTTTGAAACAAATATGTCGTAAATGAAATACAAATAATTGTTTATCATCGCTTATCTTTTTAAGAAGTCCATAAGCATCATCGTAATTACATTTAGTGTTTGTATATGTTGACGTTTATATGTTTTCATATAGCTATATTGTAGTAGATTTCTGGGTTTTGAGTCTTTAACTTGGGAACTGGTCATTTCATATGAACCAAGGTCGGTTAGTACATTTATCTCAGCCAGCCGAAGTGGCCGAGCGGTTCTAGGCGCTACAGTCTGGAACCGCGCGACTGCCACGGTCGCAGGTTCGAATCCTGCCTCGGGCATGGATGTGTGTGATGTCCTTAGGTTAGTTAGGTTTAAGTAGTTCTAAGTTCTAGGAGACTGATGACCTCAGAAGTTAAGTCCGATAGTGCTCAGAGCCATTTGACCCATTTGAACATTTATCTCACCGTAACCAGTTTTATTACACAGTTTTCAATTCTTAGCGCTCTCTGTTTGTTCTTATATGTATTGTAAATTAGATATCTTCCATACAGCAATTTTTCTGAGAATTTCAAATATTTTGCACCATTTTACGTTGTTGTACGCTTTTTCTATGTCGACGCGTCGAGAGCGTCTTGATTTTTCTTAAATCTTGCATCCACTATCAAGTACGCCGTGAGAACTGCCTCTCCGGTGCCTTTGAGTTTTCTAGAGCCAAGAACGAGACATTTAAAATACACGAAAACGATCACTTACGCTCAATAAAACGTGCATCTGCTAAAGGTCTGCTCAGCGTAGTGACTGTCTTTGATTGCTTCGGCAGCTGTAGAACGCGTCAGAGATACCATCGTTATCGTGCTTATCAGCTGATGCGCTGTAATAGGAATGGAAATGGATCACAACTCGTGTGTACTTACTGGCGATTACCGTGCACCGGGTGCCAAAAGATAAGGTTAGGTGAGATGTGCCGATATTCCAGCGCTGTTCGTAGTTACCAGACAGTTCTTGATAAGAGGGTTATTACTAAGTCGAAATTCAAAAATTATCGGAAACAATAAGAAGATGATATGTGTACAAACGTCTACCAGCTGGTTGTGTAAAACTTTTGTTCACAGCGTGAAAGAGTGAGGTGTTATAACAATCAGCTGCTTAAGTTGTACGCAGGGTAGCATAACATATTTCGGTATGAAAATACGTGAAAATGCTTAATTATAAATGGAAATATCAATTTATATAGTTTAGAAAGTTAAAAAACATAATTTCTCCTAATACTTACGGAGCGACGACGGAACATTGAAAAAAGGTACTTATCCCTTGTCGTAGCTAGGCAACGTTGTTTCAGAGATCACAATCGAGAGAGAGAGAGAGAGAGAGAGAGAGAGAGAGAGAGAGAGAGAGAGATAATAAAGTCAAACAGGACAAGATGATTTCCATTGTTAATATAACGGATAGCATATATGGTTCGGCGGACTGGGCAAAACTGAATTTGCAGCGCATTCTATACGTTGTACCAGCGGGTTATAATTAAAGTGAAGCTATGCACAGAGGACCAGTATTAGCTGTAATTATCGTATGACAGAGAAATTTGAAAGATATGCTAATGCAGAACCGATTTACGTTGGAGAAAATTAGTTCAAATTTTGGCACCTAGGTGGAAATGTGTCGCTGCGAATGCAGGAAAGATGTATGGAAATGTTTCCATATGTAATGGGTTAGGAAGGGGATGTGGGCAGAAAAGGTCAAACAAATGAAAAAGACAATGTTAATTTTATTATTAAACACAGCTTACACAATTTCTTCAATATGTCAAACGGAGACGCCGACGAGATGCTGCAGTCTTCAAAAGACGTGATCAACAGTTGCTTGCAGCAGTTCCGGTTGAATATGAGAAAAATGTTTCTGTATATTGCCATTCAGATCAAGCAGAGGCCGAACGTGTTCCTGGTAAACACACTCTTTAGAATACCCCAGAGCCAAAAGTCACGTGGATTCAGGTCAGGTGATGTTGCAGGCCGTTCGTCTGGAATACCTCTAGATAACACGTTACTGGAAAGTTGCGTTAAGCAGATCTTTACTGGTCGAGCGGCATGCGGTGTTGCCCCATCTTGCATGAAAACAACGGTTTCCACACACTTGCGCAGTCCAAAGCAGGAATCACACGCTGTACATGGAGGTCTCCATAACGTGCGGACGTCATGGTACACCTGAGAGGCCTTCTGGGTGTGTTCTCTTGAAGGAGGAGGACGAGGAGATTAGTGTGTAACGTCCCGTCGACAACGAGGTCATTAGAGACGGAGCGCAAGCTCGGGTGAGAAGTTTGGGGAAGGAAATCGGCCGTGCCCTTTCAAAGGAACCATCCCGGCATTTGGCTGAAGTGATTTAGGGGAATCACGGAAAACCTAAATCAGGATGGCCGGAGACGGGATTGAACCGTCGTCCTCCCGAATGCGAGTCCAGTGTGCTAACCACTGCGCCACCTCGCTCGGCCTGTTCTCTTGAAAGCAGAACAGATCGAGAATAAAAGTGCTTGTGAATCCAAACCACACAGTCACACACGGCGACGCAGTGCCTCTTCGTGCACAACACACGGTTAAACAGGACCACAGATTCGGCAGCTCTGTGTGTTTACTGGCCGGCCAGGGTGGCCGAGCGGTTGTAGGCGCTACAGTCTGTAACCGCGCGACCACTACGGTCGCAGGTTCGAATCCTGCCTCGGGCATGGATGTGTGTGAGGTTAGTTAAGTTTAAGTAGCTCTAAGTTCTAGGGGGCTGATGACCTCAGAAGTTAAGTCCCATAGTGCTCAGAGCCATTTGAACCATTGTGTATTCACTGCACCCTGTAGAGAAACATGTCCAGCGTCATTCCGTAGACATTGCATGGCCATATCTACACGGATACTCTGCAAATCACATTCAAGTGCTTGGCAGAGGGTTCATCGAACCACCTTCACAATTCTCTATTATTCCATTCTCGTGTAGCGCGCTGAAAGAACGAACACCTACACCTTTCCGTAAGTGCTCTGATTTCCCTTATTTCATCGTGGTGATTGTTTCTACCCATGTAGATCGGCGTCAACAAAATATTTTCGCATTCGGAGGAGAAAGTTGGTGATTGGAATTTCGTGAGAAGATTCCGTCGCAACGAAAAACGTCTTTCTTTTAATGATGTCCAGCCAAATTCTGCATCATTTCAGTGACACTCTTTCCAATATTTTGCGATAATACAAAACGTGCTGCCCTTCTTCGAACTTTTTCGATGTACTCCGTCAGTCCTATCTGGTAAGGATCCCACAACGCGCAGAAATATTCTAAAAGAGGACGGATAAGCGTAGTGTAGGCAATCTCCTTAGTAGATCTGTTACATTTTCTAACTGTCCTGTCAATAAAACACAGTCTTTGGTTAGCCTTCGCCACAACATTTTCTTTGTGTTCCTTCCAATCGACTTCGATCCATAAACCGAAGAGAAAATTCAGAGGCCGGCCGGTGTGGCCAAGCGGTTAAAGGCGCTACAGTCTGGAACCGCGTGACCGCTACGGTCTCAGGTTCGAATCCTGCCTCGGGCATGGATGTGTGTGATGTCCTTAGGTTAGTTAGGTTTAAGTAGTTCTAAGTTCTAGGGGACTGATGGCCTTAGAAGTTAAGTCCCATAGTGCTCAGAGCCATTTGAACCATTTTTTTGAAAATTCAGACACGTTGCTGAGGATCATGAGGTTTCAGCAACTGCACTGTCTGGGTCTTGTACGGGTACCATTGTAAAATAAACCGCAAAACTTTCCGTGCTGTTGACTATGGGATGGACAATTCCAGTGACACTGCACGAGCACTAGCAGCACTACTCGAGACATGTGTTGCACGGTCAGTTACAGCAACAGCAACCTCATCAATGACTTCCACTGGTACAGGACGCCTTCCCCTTCCAGGGGCTACACCAAGCTCACCCGTGTTTCCGAATTTCAGTATCATCTTCTTTTAACCGTTTAATGACCCTGGCTTTCTCCACACATCTTTCGGTCGGCGATACTCCCTCAGTGCAGCAATGTAATTGGTGCCGTTCACATAAAACAGTTTCACCAACAGCCCACAGTCTCTCTTCTGGATGGCGATACTGCTCACTCACGTTATGGTTTGTCAAATGACGGTGTGGATGTCATACTTTCATACAAACAATGTACAGCACCAGACTTGCACCTAGTGGCCGAAATTGGAAGTACTTTTTCCAGAGTAAACCGGTTCTACATCAGCGTATTAGCATATTTACCAAGTTTTGTTGCCATGCGGTAATTACAGCCCACGCTGGACATCCGTCGGTAGCTGCACTATAACTATAACCACATGGTACTTCAAAGATGGTTGCACCTAATGTACCGGTTTTCCATAAAGCTTAAGTAACTTGAAAAAGAATTGGTTGATTACTCACAGTAGCTGAAGCGACTGTAAAAAAAAAAAAAAAATTGGGAATGGTGTAACTTATATATACAGGGTGTCCCAGCTATCTTGTCCACCCAAAATATCTCTGGAACAATAACAGCTATTGGAAAACGACTTTCACCGGTATCAATGTAGGGCTGGGGCCCATGAATGTACATATTTGGAAACATTCTAAAACGAAAGCATATGTGTTTTTTAACACAAACTTATGTTTTTTTAAATGGACCTCCTATATTTTTTCTTCAGCAATCCATAGAATGACAAAGCACATACACAATGGCGTTGATTGCATCGCAATATTCCCATTACATCCCGAGAGATTAAGACGCGAAGTTGACGCTTGAAACACCCGACTTGCGCTGCTAGCGCACGTCCTGAGGCTCAGGCGTGAACCCCATGCTGCCCGTAATCGCGATGTGATTGACATGCGTAATCGCACTTCCATACTTATCAAGAGGTCCGAAATGAATAATACGGTCTGCTGCCATCCTGCATTAACGACGTACATTCCAGCAGGTATTTATCCCATAGGCTAGGGGTGATGCGGTTCTGTAACATATCTGTGTACCGCAACGTTAGTCACAAAGTTAACTTCGCTTATCGTTAATCTGTTACTAAAAAGGTAATGCCGTTCAACGTTAAAACTTTACTTTACTGTAGATCTAGCGTAAGTGACAGTTAATCATGCACTCGTAATAGTAAACTTCATGTTGATGGTTTTAGTGAAACGAGCAAGTGGACTAACAGTTTTACCGTTGATCAGGTAAAAATGTTTTGATTTGGGAAGTTCAGGTAGGACATAGAAGATGAATGTAAACATGTTTAACCAATTAGTTTTATTATCGCATAATTATCAATGTTATGTTTATCTAATGCGTTAAATTACAAATTGTTGCAAACAAATGTTTCTTAACATCACTGGGTAAAATGGCCCTTTGTAGAAACTTCCACTGTGATACCAGCACTACATACTAAACATAGCGTTCACATCTCATGCTCAAAGTGATGCCCATTGGCTTGCATACATAGGGTCACTCTGCGGATGAAGGATGCCCTACTTCATGCTACTGTTTCCTCTTTGATGGCTGTACAAGCATCAATAATGCGTTGCTTCATGTCCTCTTGTGTTGTTGGTTCATGTTGGTAAACAGCATCCTTCACTGCTCCGCAAAGAAAATAATCTAGCGGTGTAAGGTCCGGAGATCGGGCAGGCCACCTAACTGGGCCACCTCGTCCAATCCACCTACCAGGGAACTCACGGTTCAGAAGTCGTCGTGCTCGTAAGGCGTTATGTGCAGGGCATCCGTCATGCTGATACCACATGACCATTCTCCGGTTCAGAGGTACGGTGTCCAAGAGAACAGGAAGATTGTGTCGTAAATCTGGAGTATTGTCTGTCATTTTGTATGCCATTTATAAAGAAAGGTCCGATAATGGTATCTCCAATAATCCCACACCAAACATTAACTTTCCACGGACGTTGATGCTCTACTTGGCGGAGCCATTTTGGATTGTCTGCGGACCAATAATGCATATTCCTCGTATTGACAATTTCTTTGTTGGAGAATGATGCCTCGTCGGTAAAGAGAACATCTGCAAAAAAATTTGGATTAGTCAGAAGTTTTTGCTGAGCCCACCGACAAAATGTTACCCTATTGCGGAAGTCATTTCCATGAAGATCCTGGTGTAAATGAACATGATAACGATGAAATTTATGACGTTTAAGAATACGCTGTGCACTTGATTTCGACACACCAACTTCACGTTCAATTTGACATGTGCTGATTTGAGGATTCACAGCTATAGTAGCGAGCACAGCAACTTCAGCACGTTCATCTGTGCGTGTTCTAGGACGATGTCGAGGTCTTGGATTTAAGCTTCCCGTTTCACGTATACGAGATGTGAGACGACCAAACATCCGGCGCGAAGGCGATGGCTTGTCAGAGAATCGTCTTCTGTACAGTCGTTCTGCCTGAACAGCATTTCGTCCACCTACAACAGGGTACAGTACAGGTATGTAGAGTAGGGTAGAAAACAGACATATTAACTTAATAATCATAATGTTCGCTAACAGTACTATCAACAAACAGGCAATCTCATAACGTATTTCCCGTCAACGTACATTCTCCATAGATCAGCAGCATTTCTACCATATCTTCATGTGTGTACATTATACTGTACAGTATAAGTTCCACAACACAACGTTTATTCACAATGTGTACTACCTCCGTGCCGTCACTAAATTAGTCTGATGCACGACTATACTGGCAAGCGGTGTACTGCACGCCAAAGCAACAACAAATGGGATGCTCGGAGGGTGGTGGAGTACAGGAGTTTGCATGGGTCGCAAATCATAAACAAGGCGAAGTGGTAACTGTGGCAGTAGTGGGAACTACGTTGGACACTTGACTAGGTAGAGCCAGACCCTGCGCGACAGGCACATTGGGTCATATAACGCATTAGATAAACCTTATTTTGGGTGTGCAGGATAAATAAGACAACCTGACGGGTGTACACCGATCGGTACTGGTTCATATTGTGTACGTAGATACGTAAAACGTGCAACAGGGAAACCATTATGTGCTTATGAGAGTTGATGGCAGCAGACCGTATTATTCGTTTCGGACCTCTTGATAAGTATGGAGGTGTGATTACACATGTCAATCACATCGCGATTACGGGCAGCATGGGGTTCACGCCTGAGCCTCAGGACGTGCGCTAGCAGCGCATGTCGGGTGTTTCAAGCGTCAACTTCGCGTCTTAATCTCTCGGGATGTAATGGGAATATTGCGATGCAATCAACGCCATTGTGTATGTGCTTTGTCATGCTATGGATTTTTGAAGAAAAAATATAGGAGGTCCATTTAAAAAAACATAAGTTTGTGTTAAAAACACATATGCTTTCGTTTTAGAATGTTTCCAAATATGTACATTCATGGGCCCCAGACCTACATTGATACCGGTGAAAGTCGTTTTCCAATACCTGTTATTGTTCCAGAGATATTTTGGGTGGACAAGATAGCTGGGCCACCCTGTATATTATAAAAGTAAGTGTACAATAGTCGTTCCGCTAAAATACAGAAACGGGTCCTGGTACGATCAAGGGAATTATATGTGTGGTAGCCCCCTGTCCCCCATTCACGAAAAAGTTTCCCATTTTTACCTGAAGGGTGTGGTTTTGAAGATATAACCGCTGATAAGTTTCGCCTTCTAGAAATTTTTAGATCATTTCAGAACATTCGAGAGTATTCCAGAGCATTCCACAACATCCCAGAAAGTTTCGGAATATTCCACAATGATCCGGGGTGTTTTGGAATAATTGGAAACATTCCAGAACGCTTTCGAATTTCTGGAACATGGTGGACCATTCGAAGCCTTTTTAGGATGTCCTGGCGGGGCTACCATTGGTCGGAGTATACAAAGCAAGAGTAGTGAAAGTCATAAAGTGACAATACAAATCGAAAATGAAGTGTGAAAAGTTTATAAAGTGTATTTAGTGTGTTTGTTAATAGAATGTTGATTAAATTTATGTTTTAGGCAATGCCCATACGTAAAAGATTTTAGCAGTTCTGAAGATAAACGGCGAAGACAAAAAGCACAGCGAAAAATGAAACAGACGAAGAGCGCGAAGCACGTTTAAGTTCCCAATGAACGAGAATGAGCACTGTGAGAATCAGAGAAACCGAAGAACGACGAAATGAACGGATTGAAGAATCAAGAATTGCGAGACAATCTTACAATAAAAGACTGCGAACTGAGGCCAGTCATGAAAATATCATCCTACGAGAATTGTGAATGAGGACTAGTAAACAGTACAGTTTGTTAAGACAAATGAAGTATTCCACTACGACCCGATGAAAGAATATAACAAACACAAACACGTCGTAATCGGAAAAAATGGATAGCATCTGCTAAATTTGCGTCGCGAAAAAACTCAGTAGAAAAATACCAAGATTCTATTATATGAATGGAAAAATTCGATTACCACTACTGGAAGCACCTCCGCAGGAATTTTTACATTACTTGACTGGGGAAACGCCAGAATCAAAACACTTTCTTCGAAATATAAAAGCGTATAATGCCTACTTCCAAATGACTTCTTTCGGTGCCAGTTCAAACAACACTAGCGGAGATGAAGTCGATTATGTTTTTTCCATCCATGGATAAATCTATCACAAAATGGGATCATTACTACCACTACCCAACGAACACCATAAATTTCTGCAAAAAACAGAAATTGATCAACGATGCACAAACATCAATGGATTGAGACGAGTAGTAGTCCGAGGTGTACAGAGGATCTTACATGAATACAATCAACTGATTCACATACTCAAAATAGCACTAGACAGAATAGTTTCTGATGACTGTAAAGTTATAATTCGAGCCGACAACAGACTACATGGAGACCACGAACGTGATGTGAAATGTGAAACAAACCACCGGAAACAGGCGTACCTCTTATACTGTCAAGTTTATCCTTTTATTCCAGCTACCACACAGTTTTGTGTCAACTCCCTGAGTGAAGCCGGGTTCCTGAGCTAATATGAAAATAATAAGAAATACTTCTGTTTCGGAACACACCATATTCGTGAGAATGTAACATTGGCCATTAGTTCGAACAAATCTGGAAACCTACTTTGCAAGTTTGAAATTCGTAAGTCCCGTGGCGAGATATGATAAAAGATTAATGTGGCGTTCGTAATGGATAGATAAAAACGTAAGCTCTTGTCAGGCAGATGGATGCTTTACAGTAACGAGGAGGCCTGCGCTTTTTGTCTGATGTTTGTATTTTCCTCTATAGTAGCAACAAACGTTCCTCTTTTTATCCCTAGACAGCATCAAGCGGTAACGCCATCCCTCGCCATAAACAGAGGCTAAACGTAGGCCCAGACTTCTAAAAACTGTATACAGTGTTGCCAACGTCTTAACACCAGTACTAGTTTATCGGGCACACAGACTAAATTTTACTCTGCATAGCAATCTTTCCGAGCAGATGTCTTGTGGTAATTGGAGAACAGAACCGTTTGTGGCATATGAAGCTATCACGGCAGTAACAAGGCATTAAAGTCAGTACAAAGTTTACAAAGTACAGAAGTATTACTTTTACTAACTTCGACGGATGATCTTCTTCAAGAAAGCAAACTGTTAAGGTCGGTTAGCACGAGGCGAAAACTGTATTTTTTTTTCTTTTGGGGCCTAATTCCAGAATGGTAGAAGAAAGTGAATGAATAACGCCAGCGATTATTTTTGACTATTTTTTACTAGTGACACATAATCACGACAATAAAGACTCAAAATTTTAGCTGCACGTATTTTGAAGGAATTATTGGTACACTATGTGACCAAAAGTATCCGGACACCTGGCTGAAAATGACTTACGAGTTCGTGGCGACCTCCATCGGTAATGCTAGAATTCAGTATGGTGTTGGCGCCCATTAGCCCTGATGACAGTTTCCACTCTCGCAGGCATACCTTCAATCAGATGCTGGAAGGTTTCTCGGGGATTGGCAGCCCAATCTTCACGGAGGAGAGGTATCGATATCGGTCGGTGAGGCCTGGCACGAAGTCGGCGTCCCAAAACATCCCAAAGGTGTTTTATAGGATTCAGGTCAGGATTATGTGCAGGCCAGTCCGTTACAGGGATGTTATTGTCGTGTGACCACTCCGCCACAGGCCGTGCATTATAAATAGGTGCTCGATCGTGTTCAAAGATGCAGTCGCCATCCCCGAATTGCTCTTCAACAGTGGGAAGCAAGAAGGTGGTTCAAACATCAATGTAGGCCAGTGCCTACAAACAGACTACAGAACTGTTTGTGATCGTGTTTCCAAGTTACTGCTATGTTAGTGACAATTTGTGAACAGTGACCAAATGAGCCACGAAAATGGAAACACCTCAGCGCATCACAACGAGACTGCCACGCCAGAAGAACAAAGATTACCACAGCATTTACGAAAAGACTATGTAACATCAGTATGACCTTATTGTAAAGTTGTTTTTGTAATGCCATTTAGCCTGAAGATGAGGTATTCCCTCGAAACATGTCGCTAAATAAATAAGTAATACAATAGCTGACAAAGTTTTCGATGGGAGCAGTACTTTAAAAAACCTTTACATAATTTGCTTCTATTCTGAAGCGCCTGCAAATATAGTTGTTTCAGCATCTCTTTGACGTTCTCAATGGCTCCAGCGAACTTGTATCCATTCTTGCTGATCTTTCTTGTATACACTAAGTTTACCCTGCTATTCCTAACTTACACGGGTTCTACACACTTGAACAATATTCAAGAATAGATCGGACGAGTGTTTTGTAAGAAATCTCGTTCGTAGACTGACTCCATTTTCTCAGTATCTTATCAATGAACCGAAGTTGCCATCAGCTTTACTTGTCACGGAACCTGATCATTTACTTTAACGCCTTCTTGTCCTTTTTTTTCTTCTTCTTTTTCTTTTTCTTCTTCACCTCAAGGAGTATACCATTCACCTATTCCAATCTCAGTCTTGCCATCTCTTCCGTGATCCTCCTGGATCTTGTTTTCAATATTTGTTTTGTTTTTCTTTTTTCTGGCATCGTATCGATATGTTCTAGCCATTTTACTCTCTTTTGCTTTATTACTTAGGGAACTAAATGAATAACCAATATAGCTTTGATGATTTCGTTTCTATTTATTTATTCATTTATTTACACGTCAAGTTCCGTAGGACCAAATTGAGGAGCAAATCTCCAAGGTCATGGAAAATGTCAGTACATGAAATTACAACATAAAAGTAAGCCAGATAAAAATAAATGTTTATGAACCCGAAAAAGTCAATCCATAAGTATAAGTAAACGCAATCAACAATACAATAAGAATGCGCTTAATTTTTCAAGGAACTCATCGACAGAATAGAAGGAGTGACCCATGAGGAAACTCTTCAGTTCTTTATTTTAGAGTTACCTGTAATACTAGAAGGCATATCATTAATATAAATAAGGAACAGGAGTGGCCCCAACACTGACCCCTGGGGCACCCCCCCTCCCCCCCCCCCCCACTTGACAGTACCCCACTCAGACCCCACATCACAGCCGTTATCAACATTGTGAATAATGACCTTTTGCTGCGTGTTGCTAAAGTAAGAGATGAACGAATTGTGAGCGACTCCCCGTATTCCGTAATGGCCCAACTTCTGGAGCAGTATTTTGTGATCAACACAATCAAATGCCTTAGTTAAATAAAAAAATATGCCAAGCGTTCGAAACCTTTTGTTTATCACATCCAGTACCTCATAGAGAAAAGAGAGAATATAGCATTTTCAGTTGTTAAACGACTTCTAAAGCCGTTGTGTACATTTGATAGCAAATCGTGTGATATAAAATGATCAATTATCCTTACATACACAGCCTTTTCAATAACTTTTACAAACACTGATGGCATAGAAATAGGTCTAAAATTATCTACATTAACCCTTTCTCCCTTTTATAAAGCGGCTTTACTACTAAGTACTTTCATCGCTCAGGAAACTGACCATTCCTAAATGAATGATCCACCAGACTGTAACCTTTTTTTCTTTCCACAATTTTCGTTTCAATAGCCTGTATACGGGTTTCGTCTTGCTTTCGTAATTTCCAGATACCTGAGCTGTATGTCGAAACAAGTACATACATTTTATTTTTGTTTCTTTCCGCACGTTATTCGGTGTTTTCGTTTTGTACCACAAAGCATCTGATCATTATTTTATTTACTCTTTATGTCGTTTTCAAGCTGTCAGTTTACGTCGCAACATAAGAGGTCAAAGTGGGAGACTTCTTCTAAAACATAAACTTTTCGATTTTGGAACGCACAGGGCCTTTTCCTTTAAAATTCGGGAGGATGATGGTTCAAACCCGCGTCCGGCCATTCAGATTTAGCTTTTCCGTGATTTCCCTAAATCGCTGTAGGAAAATGCCAGGATGGTTCCTTTGGAAAAGGCACGGCTGATTTCCTCCCGCATCCTCGACACAGTCCGTGCTTGTGCTCCGTCTCTAATGACCTCAATGGCGACGGGACGTTAAAAGCAATCGTATTTCCTTCTTAAATTTCTTTAAAAACTATATTCTCACTATGAGAAAAATTACTGTAGTAGTGCTTTCGATTTCATATCCCTATAAACTTTTATACCCAGGCATTCGTATGAGATGACTGCTTTCAAATGTGATTCATTGATATAACGTTTTTTAGTTTTGTGAAGTGCACAATTTTACATTTCTGAACATTCAAAGCAAGTTGCCACTCTTTTCATCACTTTGAAATCTTGTCAAGATTTGATTGGATGTTTGAGCAGTTTTTTTATGGTAGTACGCATTAGACATAACTGAAGCATCAACAAAGAGTCCGAGATTACTATAAATAGTGTCCACCATATCATTAAGCAACAACATGGAGAGTAAGTGTCCACAATTCCCTGGAGCAGGCTTGAAGCTACTGATACTTCTGTAGATGACTCTCCATCCAAAAAACATGCTGCACGTTCCCTACCAACGTCCTCAATCCGTTTTCGCTTTTTTCTTTTTTTTTCTTTTTGCTTTTGACCTGAAGGGTATACAACCATGTTTAAGTATTTAGGTGCTTTCTAGGATTTCACAGGACAACGTTAAATTTATTTAAAAATTCCGAAATTAGTATTAAAAGTTATATATCATTTTGTTGAAGGTGAGCTGCTATGTTACTTGGTAATGATGAGATGTGATTAATAGTTGTGTCAAATCAATTAGATGTCTTTTATACAATTTACATTCGGAAAAAAATGTGATTGCCATCTCTTACTGTTACTTCGTCACATTCACAGTAAGGATTATTACAAACCTGTATTCGGTGAAGATGTCTGGGGAACTGCTGCGTAAGGGCTGTATGCCATGCAGATCGGCAACCCTTCTTACAGCACTGGTGTACCAGCGGCCGAATCTGGAAGGCGTCACACCAGCAGACAACAGAGTTTCAACCGTCAATGCTGCCTAGGAAAATAATTTCTCTTGTACCACTACACAGCTTGTGTATAGAGTGCGGTGCGAAGCCACTCTGAGACATCTTCCATCGAGCTCTGGGGCAGGCGCCGACTGCAGCCGCAGTTCTACAATCAATGTCTTGATCGGAGACTTAACTACGTACGACGCCATGTTGCACTAGCCACGGCTGACAGAGGGAGCTGCCAGTGTCTGCCTTCGCCATCACCAGCACTTGGTCAGTGGGCTACGGCAACAAACGACCTACGCAAGTGCCTTTGCTAACAGCACGATACCACTGCAGCGCCTCTCCTTGGCCCATAACCACATCGGTTGAACCCTGGACGACTGAGAACCCGGGGCTGGTCAGTTGAGTTCCGATTTCAGTTGGAAAGACAAGATGGTAGGATTCGAATGTGGCGCAGAGCCTACGAAGCCATGGACCCAAGTTGTTAAAAAGACACTGTGCAAGCTGTGGTGACTCCATAATGATGTGGTCTGTGTTTACGTGGAGTGGACTGTGTCTTCTGGAACAAGTGAACCGATCATTGATTGGAAATGATTGTTTCCGGCCACTTGGAGACCATTTGTAGCCATTCACAGACTTCATGTTCCCAAACAACGATGATATTTATATGGATGACAGTGCACCATGCCATCGGACCACAACTGTTTGCGATTGGTTTGAAGAGCATTATAACAATTTAAGAGAATGATTTGGCCACTCAGATCGCCCGACATGAATCCCATCGAACATTTATGGGAGATAATCGAGACATCAGTTCATACACAAAATCCTGCATCGCCAACATCTTCCCAATTATGGACGGCTATAGTGAATAACAAAATTGGAACACGGGTAAGCTACTAGAACAGCGTAGTGAATGCATTATTGTAGCAAAGTTAGAAACGAAGACCACACCCACCACAGTAGTACAAGTTTATATGACAGCTAGCTCCGCAGATGAGGAGGAGATTAAGGAAATATATGGTGAGATAAAAGAAATTATTCAGATAGTTAAGGAAGGCGGAAATTTAATAGTCATGGAGGATTAGAATTCGATAGTAGGAGAAGGAAGAAAGGGAAACGTAGTAGGTGAATACGGATTGGGAGAAAGAAACGAAAGGGGAAGACTTCTGGTAGAATTTTGCACGAAGCGTGATTTCATCATAGCTAACACTTGGTTTAAGAATCATGAAAGAGTTGTGTACGTGGTAGAGGCGTGGAGACACCGGAAGGTTCAAAATGGTTCAAATGACTCTGAGCACTATGGGACTTAACCTCTGAGGTCATCAGTCCCCTAGAACTTAGAACTACTTAAACCTAACTAACCTAAGGACATCACACACATCCATGCCCGAGGCAGGATTCTAATCCGCGACCATAGCGGTCGCGCGGTTCCAGACTGCAGCACCTAGAACCGCTCGGCAACTCCGGCCGGCAGACAGCGGAAGGTTTCAGATTGATTATATAATGATATGACAGATTTCGAAGCCAGGCTTTAATTTTTAAGACATTTCCAGGAGCAGATGTGGACGCTGACCACAATTTATTGGTTATGAACTGCAGATTAAAACTCAAGAGACTGTAACAAGGAAGAAATTTAAGATGGGGCCTAGATAAACTGAAAGAACCGGAGATTGTAGAAAGTTTCAGAAGGAGCATTAGGGAACAGGTGACAAGAACAGGTTAAAGGAAAACAGTAAAAGAAGAATGGGTAGCTTTGAGAAGTGAAATAGTAAAGGCAGCGTAAGATCAAGAAGGTAGAAAGACGATGGCTAGTAGAAATCCTTGAGTTACACAAAATATATTGAATTTAATCAAAGAAAGGAGAAAATATAAAAATGCAGTAAATGAGGGAGGTGAAAGGGAATAGAAACGTCTAAAAAATGAGATCGACAGGAAGTTTGAAATGGCTAAGCAAGAATGGTCAGAGAACAAATGTAAGTACGTAGAAGCACAGATCACTAGTGGTAAGATGGATGTTGCACACAGAAAATTAAAGAGATATTTGGAGAAAGGGGAACCACCTGTATGAATATGAAGAGCTCAAATGGAAAACCAGTCCTAAGCAAAGAAGGGAAAGCGGAAAGTTGGAAGTAGTATATAGAGGTTCTATGCAAGGGAGATGTACTTCAGGGCAACATTATGGAAATGGAAGAGGACGTAGTGAAGATGAGAAGGAAGATACACTGAGTGAAGAATCTGACAAAATACTGAAAGACCTAAGTCGAAACAAGGCCCCGGGAGTAGACAACATTCCGATAGAGCTACTGATAGCCTTGAGAGAGCCAGCCATAAAAAAAAAAAAACTATTCCATCTGGTGAGCATGATGTATGGGACTTCAGGAAGAATACAGTAATTCCAATTCCAAAGAAACCAGCTGCTGAGAAGTGTGAAAATTACCGAACTATCAGTTTAACAAGTTACTGTTACAAAATACTAACACGAATCCTTTACAGAAGAATGGAAAAGCTGGCAGAAGCCGACCTTGGGGGAGATCAGTTTGGATTCCGTAGAAATGTAGGAATGCGCGAGGCAATAGTAACCCTACAACTTGTCATAGAAAACAGGTTAAGGAAATATAAACCTAAGTTTATAGCATTTGTAGATTAAGAGAAAGCTTTTGACAATGTTGACAGGAATACTCTTTGAAATTCTAAAGTTGTTCGTGGTAAAATACAGGGAGCGGAAGGCTATTTTCAATTTCCTCAGAAACCAGATGGCAGTTATAAGAGTCAGGGGGCACGAAAGGGAAGGAATGTTTGAGAAGGGAGTGAGACAGGGTTGCAGCCTATCCCCGATGTTATACAATCTATATATTGAGCAAGCAGTAAGGAAACAAAAGAAAAATTTGGAAGTCCAGGGAGAAGAAATAAAAACTTTGACGGTTGCCGATAATATTGTAATTCCTACAGAGAAAGCAAAGGACTTGGAAGAGTAATTGAACGGAATGGATAGTGTCTTGGAAGGAGGTTATAAGATGAACGTCAAGAAAAGCAAAACGAGCATAATGGAATGTAATCGAATTAAATGATGTAATGCTGAGGGAATTAGATTAAGAAATGAAACACTTAAAGTAGTGAGTTTTGCTATTTGGGATGCAAAAACTGATGATGGTCGAAGTAGGGAGAATATAAAATGGGGACTATCAATGGCAGGAAAAGCATTTCTGAAGAGGAGAAATTTTTTAACATCGAGTATAAATTTAAATGTCAGGAAGTCGTTTCTGAAAGTATTTGTATGGAGTGTAGCCATGTATGGAAGTGAAACACAGACGATAAACAATTTAGACAAAAAGAGAATAGAAGCTTTTGAGATGTGGTGCTACAGAAGAATACTGAAGATTAGATGGGCAGATCATGTAACTAATGAGGAGGTACTGAATATAATTGGGGAGAAGGGAAATTCGTGGTACAACCTGACTAAAAGAAGGGTTCGGTTGGTAGGACACATTCTGAGGCATCGAGGGATACCCATTTTAGTAGTGGAGGAAAGCGAGGGGATAAAAATGGTAGAGGGAGACCAGGAGATGAATACAGTAAGCGGACTCAGAAGGATGTAGGTTGCAGTAGTTACACGGAAATGAAGATGGTGAGCTGCATCAAACCAGTGTTTGGACTGAAGACCACAACAACATAGTGACAGCATGGCTCAATATTCCTGCAGGGCCTTGTTGAGCCCAAGCCACGTCGGGTTGCTGCATTACGCCGGGCAAAAGGAGGTCCGACACGATGATGATGATGATGATGATGGTTGGTTTGTGGGGCGCTCAACTGCGTGGTTATCAGCGCCCGTACAATTATCCAATCTTTGCTCAGTCCAATTTCGCCACTTTCCTGGATGATGATGAAATGATGAGGACAACACAAACACCCAGTCATCTCGAGGCAGGTGAAAATCCCTGACCCCGCCGGGAATCGAACCCGGGACCCCGTGCTCGGGAAGCAAGAACGCTACCGCGAGACCACGAGCGGCGGACTCCGACACGATACTAGGAGGTGTCCCATGACTTGTCACCTCATTGTACATTGGGGCAAGTAAACTAAAGCTGAAAGTATAGCTGTGTCTTCTGCCGTGAATACTAGAAGTCTGACTCGGAAAGAAAATCAGTTCCTTGTAACCTCCGTTTTGACACGGGAAAGCGAACCCCACTCTTCATTACCTGCGGTTTTGGAGCATTTAGTGCACATCTAATGATACACCGAGCGGTTATCAGCAATTCAGATTTTTACTAACTGCTCTGCTTCGGCGAATGTTTTCATTGGAAAGTAGAAATTTCGGGCTGCTGATATTATTTCGCTGTGAAGTTTGTACATAGTTCCGAATTTTGGGCAGCAATTCTTCTTTGTCCATTCATTTCTCCATAAACAATTTCTCGACATTCTACATTAGTGGCTGGTCAACTGCAGAAAGTCTTCTGAGGAGTAATATGTCTGTCATTCCGTGAAGCGATGGGCATTTCTGCAGCTTTTCCCAGCAATCAGTTCATTGGCGTGGAACATACAGCTCTCAGACCAACCCAGATTCAGCTGAACTGGATTTTCTTATAGTTTCGAAATTGATTTCCTATTGCCTATGCGGAACGACATGCAACCATAGTCGATTTTAGATCTTACTAGCAACCGTCCGCAGCTTTGCACGTGTAGCTCTAAGTACCTATGGCCAGACGATGCATCTAGCATTGTGGTAATGTTGAGAGGCCACTGCACAGAGATATGATAAAAATTCAGAGAACAACAGTAGGTAATAGAATATCTTCACTTTCAAATAAAAACGTATTAAACAGAACACAGCAGAAAAGTTCTCAGGAGGCACGAACTTTATGTGTTCCATATTGAAATGGCATATGGAATGACGTCTCGTGGTAATGATGGAAGCTACGAGCTACCGCGCCGCCTGGTCCGCCGACTGCAATACCTATTCAGCGCGAGCTACGTCCACTTACCGGTCACCCGACTACAGCGCCAGTGCGGCGCAAGCTACACTATGTGATCAAAAGTATCCGGACACCTGGGTGAAAATGACAAGTTCGTGGCGCCATCCATCGGTAATGCTGGAATTTAATACGTTGCTGGCCCTTAGCCTTGATGACAGCTTCCACTCTCGCAGACATACATTGAAACAAGGTGCTGGAAGGTTTCTTGGAGAATGGTAGCCCATTATTCACGGAGTGCTGCACTGAGGAGAGGTATCGATGTCGGTCGGTGAGGCCTGGCACGAAGTCGGCGTTCCAAAATATCGCAAAGGTGTTCTATACGATTCAGGTCAGGACTCTGCGTAGGCTACTCCATTACAGAGACGTTATTGTCGTGTAACCACTCCACCACAGGCCGTGCATTATGAACAGGTGCTCGATTGTGTTGAAGGATGCAATCGGCATCCCCGAATTGCTCTTCAACAGTGTGGAGCAAGAAGGTGCTTAAAACATCGATGTAGGCCTGTGCTGTGATAGTGCCACGCAAAACACCTGGGGGTGCAAGCCCCCTTCTTGAAAATCACGACTACTCCATGACACCACTGCCTCGAAATTTTACTGTTGGCACTACACACGGTGGCAGATGACGCTCACCAGGCATTCGCCATACCGACACCCTGCCATCGGATCGCCACATTGTGTACCGTGATTCGTCACTCCACACAACGTTTTTGCACTTTCCAGTTGTCCAATGTTTACGCTCCTTACCCAAGCGAGGCGTCGTTTGGTATTTACCGGCGTGATGTGTGTCTTATGAGCAGCCGCTCGACCGCGAAATCCAAGTTTTTCTCATCTCCTGCCTAACTGCCAAAGTGCTTGCAGTGGATGATGATGCAGTTTGGAATTCCGGTGTGATGACCTGCATAGATGTGTGCCTATTACACATTACGACCCTCTTCAACTGTCGGTGGTCTCTGTCAGTCAATAGACGAAGTAGGCCTGTACGCTTTTGTGCTGTACGTGTTCCTTCACGTTTCCATTGCACTATCACATCGGAAACAGTGGACCTAGGGACGTTTCGGAGTGTGGAAATCTCACGTACAGACGTATGACACAAGTGACACCCAATCACGTGACCACGTTCGAAGTCCGTGACTTCCGCGGAGCGCCCCATTCTGCTCTCTCACGATGTCTAATGACTACTGAAGTCGCTGATATGGAGTACCCGACAGTAGGCGGCCGCACAAAGCACCTAATATGAAAAAACCATGTTTTTTGGGGTGTTTGGGTACTTTTGGTCACATGGTGTACATTCTCTTGGTTTTTTCCCACATGTCCCAATGTAACATCCTACGAAGTACCCTGTGCCACGAAACGTAAGTAGAATGCACCCTCTGCCACGAAAAATTCATATGAAGCGTTCTCTGTCTCGTATCATTGGTAAGAAGCACGCTTTGCTATTCAACGTCTGCCACACAACATCGGTATTCAGATTCATTCGCCACGTAACATAGGTATAAAGCATCCTTCGCCAGGTAACGTCGGTACAGAGCATACTCTGTCAAAGGTACAGAACACTGTGCTACCGGCTGTCATTGCAAGGGGTTCTGCCATTCACTATTATATGACAATGGCATCGCTTTCACAGTGGTGACGTACTTCATCATAGTTCACTCATTTTGCTGGAATATTTTATAAATATCACGGGGTGGTCAGAGACAGTCTGCAAAGCTTGTAAAGGAGTTGCAGGATATGATGTGCTGAGAATGTTAAGAAAAAAAATTCGATATGTTGAGCCGTTCCCGAGTAAATGAGCGTTGGAGGCAGCCAATCAGGCCGTTGCGAGCGCATATTCATGCAGCTTGTCAGAGTCTGTGTCGCCAAACGTGTTCTTTATTTGGTTTCGTAAAACAGAACGAGACAACAATACAAAAATTGGATATGGGACGATAGTAAGGATCAAAGCTGAGCCAAATGTGGAGTTCTCGTGCGCTATTACCTATAGTAAGAGAGCAACTGACACTAATTGTATCTGGTAGGCCACTTGAATCTGCCTGCGCTACGGCCTGGTTATCTAACTTCAGTGCTAATTAACGCGGAAGCGGGGCAACGTATTGAATATTTTCTTAAGAATTATTTGTCAAGACAACGTACCCTGCGACCCATTTACAAGTTTTTGAGATCGTTTCTGACCACCCAGTGCACACATACCTTCCTCGTATATCAATCTATATGTTATCGAAAACCGCGTCAAAATCCCTGCGGTAGTTCCTGAGATTAGCTCGAACATACAGACAGCACAGCGGCGGAAGATGTCAATTAATATTTGTTAGAAGAAGGATAGACAGAAGATGGGTTGGACTCCTGTATATTAACAGCAGAATAACAGCAAAATTGTGATCTGCATCTCAGCACACTCCTGAAACGGAGTAAATGCTAAAGACAGCCAAAAATTTCGTCTGATAAAATATATTACGATCGTTGTTCGGTAAGCGCTGTTGTGGTGCTGCGTTGACACCTTTCTTGCGTTAAGAAATACTGCATCCACCTTACTACCTCTACTCATGGCTTTCGGTTAACTGGATAACAAAGGCGCATTTTTGGTTTCGCAGGACCGATTTTTTCGGAATCTGCGCTCGTCGGTACGGAGGAGTCATTCTGTTCGAGATGTTTCAGTTGAGAATACACTGACGAAAAATATTGCAACTCCAAGCGGCATAAACGAAAAATACATGATGTCTATTCAAATTTCGTGCCAGTTGCATAACAGTGCGCTAGTAGCGCTTCTATGAAGACGAATATCAGATTTGGTTTCAAAAATGGCTCTGAGCACTAAGCGACTTAACATCTATTGTCATCAATCCCCTAGAACTTAGAACTACTTAAACCTAACTAACCTAAGGACATCACACAACACCCAGCCATCACGAGGCAGAGAAAATCCCTGACCCCGCCGGGAATCGAACCCGGGAGCCCGGGCGCGGGAAGCGAGAACGCTACCGCACTACCACGAGCTGCGGACTCATATTTGGTTTAAACACATGCTGTAACGGTCGCGAGCGTTAGTTACCTTTGAGATTGGATGTGGTGAGCTAGTCACTAATGACTAAGGCGACAAAGACGGCATTATCAGTACCTCACTGACTTTGAACGACGTCGTGTAATAGGGCTACTAGAAGCTGGATGTACCTTCTGCGGTATTGCAGAAAGACTTGACAGGAATGTAGCGACTGTACATGGTTACTAGCAGCGGTGGTCACGAGAATGTACTGTTGCAAGAAGACATGCTCCGGACTGCTGCCTGCCACCACTGAGAGGGAAGACTATAGTGTTCTGTGTACGGCTGTAGGGCATCATAGTACGTCTGCAGCAATTTGAGCAGCAGTTAGCACCACAGTGACAGAACGGACTTTTTTTCTTGCGACTTTAGTGGTATCAAGCGAGAGCTCACTGGAGGGCAGGGTGGAGGCCTGTTGTGTTTTCTGATGATAGCTGGATGTGTCTCGAAGCCAATGATGGCTGCGTGTTGGTTAGGAGGAAGCCAGTTGACGGTCTCCAAGAAACCTGTCTATGGCACAATGGCACCTGACATTATGGTTTGGGGTGCGATTTCGTATGGCATCAGGAGCACGCTCGTGGTTATCCCACGCACCCTGGCTGCAAATCTGAACGTCAGTCTGGTGATTTGAGCTGTTGTGCTGTCGGTCACGAAAAGCATTGCGGCGGGAGGGGGGTGGGGAGGGCAGCAGTGTTTACCAACAGGATGACATTCGGCCACATACTGCTACTGTAACGCAGCATGCCTCTACAGAGTGTCAACGTGTTGCCTTGGCCTACTCGATCACTAAATCAGTGTACAGTCGAGCACGTATGCGACATCATCGGACGACAACTACATTTTCATCCAAAAACAAACATTAAACGTCCCTGTATTGACCGACTGAATGAAGAAGGCATGGAACTCCAACACACAAACTGATATCCGGCACCTGTACAACACAGTGAACGTTCGCATGTTTGCGTTCAACATAGTGGGAGTTACACCAGCTATTAACGTTCTAGCATTTCACATGTGCAATGGCTTATCTCGCATTTACATTAACTTGTGATTTTGCAATGTTAATAACTTAAATATATTATCTACACAAATGTATTTCCGAAATTCCATTACTCTACATTAATTATTTTTTGGTATTGCGATTTTTTTCCCCTAAGTGTATGTTACCACACTCGTGGTCATGAATTAAGAATAATTGCAGAATGTGGTGCCATGCAACGTGGCACTACAGAAGACTGGCGCTAATATCATAGGTACTCAGGGAAAACACACGACACAGATCTGTAAGTCCACGGTATTGTTGATAAGTTGAGAAAAGCGTCCCAAAATACATATGCTACAAAACGCCACTGTTCCCTGCGCATGTGCCCCGACATCAGTATGGGATATGATCACCATTTACACGTACACAGGCCGCACAATTGGTTGGCATACTCAGGATCAGGTGGTCGACCAGCTGCTGGGTATAGACTCCCATTCTTGCACCAGTGCCTGTCGGAGCTCCTGAAGTGTCGTAGGGGTTTGAAGACGTGCAGCGATACATCGACCGAGAGCATCCCAGACGTGCTCGATGGGGTTTAGGTCTGGAGAACAGGCAGGCCACTCCATTCGCCTGATACCTCCACGATGGCAGGTCGGTGAGGCCGTGCGTTATCCATCAGGAGGAAGGTGGGACCCACTGCACCCCTGAAAAGGCGGAAATACTGGAGTAAAATGACGTCCCGATACACCTGACCTGTTACAGTTCCTCTGTCAAAGACATGCAGGGGTGTACGTGCACCAATCATAATCCCATCCCACACCATCAAAACACGACCTCCATACAGGTCCCTTTCGAGGACATTAAGGGGTTGGTATCTGGTTCCTGGTTCACTCCAGATGAAAACCCGGCGAGAATACCTGGACTCGTACGTGAACATAACCTGGGACCACTGTTCCAACGACTATGTACTGTATTCTTGACACCAGGCTTTACGGGATCTCCTGTGACAAGGGGTCAGTGGAATGCACTTTGGAGGTCTCCGGGCGAATAAACCATGTCTGTTCCGTCGTCTGTGGACTGTGTGTCTGGAGACAACTGTTCCAGTGGCTGCGGTAAGGTCCCGAGCAAGGCTGCCTGCACTACTCCGTGGCCGTCTGCGGGCACCGCTGGTTAGATATCGATTTTCTTGTGGTGTTGTACACTGCGGACGTCCCGTACTGTAGCACCTGGACACGTTTCCTGTCTGCTGGAATCGTTGCCATAATCTTGAGATTACACTTTGTGGCACACGGAGGGCCCGTGCTACGACCTGCTGTATTTGACCAGCCTCCAGTCGACCTAGTGTTCTAGCCCTCATAACGTCATTAATATGTTTTCTTTGAGCTATTTTCAACACATAGTCACCATTAGCACGTCTGAAAACGTCTGCTCACTTACTCAGTGCACCGTACTTTGACATGTACTAGCACCCCTCTGCGTATGTGGACTGCTGCCATCGCCACCGTACGACGACCGTAGGTCAAACGCAGCGCATGGTCATACCCCGAGGTGATTTAAACCCGTGAACCGCCCACCAGAGCGTTGTTTCAGCATGTATCAGCATTATCCTTAGTTTATGAGCATGAGTGTGAAGGGGCAAGTAAAGCGCAGTGGATCCAAACAGAGCTGCCGTTGCTCCGCTGTACCGGCCGTCGCTGGACCAGGCGGCAGGAGTGACCGTAATGTGCGGTGGGGGGACGGGTGCCGTTTATCTGGCGGTGCGTACCTGTGCAGCGGCGGCGGCGGCCCGTGGGGGGGACCGCCTGCTCAGCGCGGCTGTGGCCGGCGCGCCTCGCGCCAGTAGCGGCCATGGCGGGCCAGCCGCAGCAGCTGCTGAGCCTGCTGCTGCAGCGCGGGGACGCCTCCAACGCCTGGGGCTTCGCCGCCGTCAAATCCGGCGCCGCGCTCACAGTCCAGCAGGTAACTCGCACACACCTGTTGCTGCGGCTGCCATTCCGCACCCTTCCCGCCAGTCTCCGCCCCTGCAACAAACGACGGCGTGCAGTACTTCTGAAGTCGTAAAACTCCGTATCGACCTTCACTGCGCCCTGACAACACTTGAAAAGTACAACGAGAAGCGTCAGTGTGTTGTAGTGCTGGCGTCGAAACAAGCAGGGGCGTACAGCGACCTCTAACGTTTTGAACTCTTGTACGGACGTCATCAGCGCTGTAAACAATGCATGTAGCGTACTCTCAGCAGCGCTGTAAAGCTGAAATTACGCTATTGTAGAAGTCACGAGTGCCGAGTAAAGCGTGAAAACGACGTTTTCATTACTTCCATTCTCACGCTCGAGTTACTTGACGAACAAATGAGTGACCTATAAGAGCAGTTAAATGGAAACTGGACAGATGAAAAAAAAAAAAAGGTTTATTATTTCAAAAGTAATCGCTATAACTGTTAATGTATTTATCCCACTGCGAGACAAGACGATCAGTGCTTTCATGGAAAAATGTTTGCCATTGCCAACGAAAGCATGACTGTAGCTAGGCGTGCACCTCTTCGTCGGGAGCAAATCGAACACGTGGGCAGGCCTATATGTTGCCGAGGTTGTTTCGATTAGTCTGTAGAAGTTTCGCTGGGAAGCCCTTGCAGGTCCTTCACACAGTCCCGATCTCTGCCTATTCGATTTCATAGTTTTTGGAGACCTGAATAAAGGCATTTGTGGCCATTGGTTTTGCTTCGGATGAAAGGGTCCTCACTAGGGTACAATCATCGGTCCAGAGACAACCGCAAACATTTCCTGTGAAGGCTTGGATCGTCTTGTTTCACAGCGGTATAAAATGTATTGTCAGTTACGGCGATGACGATTATTTTTGAAGTAATAAACAGTATACTTACTTTTTTTTATCTGTCTCATTTCCATTTGACTGCCCTTATTTATCTAGATCACAACTGTTTAACATACGCAAATTACTTGTTGGCGAGGTGCAGTAAGTAGATGCAATCTAGCTGGTCGGTTTCTCGTTAGATAGGTGACTAATTTGTTGAACTTTGCCTGCGATTTCATTGTTATAACTACCGTATTAACTGCCAAAAAGTCGTTGGTTTGGGTTTGGGCGTTCATAGCACAAAAATTAATTACAATTTCATCTGTAAGATCCTTACAGTAAATCTAGCTTTTCGCGCTTATTAAAACATGCAAAATAGTTAGTTCTGTTTTAAACCTGATTTATTTATCACGACTTCTCCTCTTTCTCTCTTTCCCTAATCATTAAATCATATCCTCGTTTATGTCGAAGCAAATATCTAGCGGAAACTATGGAGCGCAATAAATTATACAATTCATTATAAACATTAAAACAGCCAGTACATAGCCAGTAAGCGTTTCAAATATTTGTTTTACAAAATGACGAACAAATTTTAACTCGACGATAACGTATATTATAACTGCGCTGTATTAAAACTACTAAGAATGTTAACTTCAATCGTGGTGTTTCACTGTTTAATACAGTACCCTGTTATTCGGAACGTGTGGCTTTCAGAACCCCGTTCGACCATTTCGTATGAGTTCACTACAAGGAGCGCAATTTGCATTTTAGTCACCAAGACTAGGGGCATCGACATTGTAGGAGACGCAGCCGTAATGTACGCTGTTACTACAGAAGAAGAATTGAACAGCCTCGGAAGATATTGTTACCAGTTACATCAGTTTTTATAATTAGTTTATTCTCCTGCACATCACGTTTCGGGTTTATATCGCCTTCAGAGTAGGGAATACTGACTTTCTGACGTACACCAACGAAAAGGGCAGCACGTTGCAATTTGCTAACGCTTTGCGTCACGAAGAGAACCGTCAATCAAAGCACGTTGTATGCTAAGACTAACACTAATGTCAGGGCGTAATTAGCCGTAAGGAGGGGCCGGGGAGTTTCCGCAAACAATATTTTCTATATAATTGTAAATCCTGATTTGCTTACGAGTGACAGTCGCCCAACAAGATAAACGAAAATAACCAGTTGCTACAGCACTGACTGTCACATTTAGTGTTTCTCATATATTATTTGAACAACTACAACAACTGGTCACATTTTATATAATTTTATTAATGCCAAGAGGCTTTTCGCGAATAATAAACTGCACCAACGATACTAAAAGTGCGTGTGTTGTGCATGTAAATAAGAAAGGAGGAAGTGTAAGCTACGGAACAAAAGGCAGCTACCGCGTTCAAAATTCAGTCCACAAAATAGTACTACTAATGGAAATTATAAATGCATTACGCCAAGTTAAGCCCGAACGAAATGTGTCCCTATGTAAATACCAGCGAAATTGTCTGGTTGCTATATTGCTCCAAGTAATTTGATCCACAACCAAGGAGCGCAACAACCGTTAATATGGATAAATTAATGGTTAACATGAAATCATTGTATTAAGCAACAACAGAAGATACCTATTACTTAATTAAGCACACAGTCGTATAGCTCACTCAAATTTGCCTCAGACTGAAGAAACTACGTCTTAACAGGCATTCCATTTAATCATCTGTTATGTTTATTATTTATTCGTAACAAACTTCATAGAGTGTACCAGAGGATTTTCTCAACTGGCATTGTCAGTCTGCAGCCTGCATGTCATTGTATCAACGGTTCCAGTTTATTCAAAGTAGTTATTAGTACGAACACTATTTCCACGTAGCCCCTCCAGCATTCCGGGATAGAGCGATTCTTCAATCGCCTAGCTGATACGTAAGCTGAGCTTACCTCTTACACCTGATTCTGCCACTTGAAGTTTCTTCACAAACGCCAGTTTTTACGATTTTCTCTTGTCCCTCAGAGGGTCTAGAGTAATTTTCTATTTCACAGCGCAATATTTCAAGCTAATTACATAAACGTTGCCGCTGTTGTTAATCTGTTATCGCTATGTGAAAGTATTTTCATAGGAGAAAACGCTTTTTTAACGAACATGCCACTGTAGGTATATTTTGCTTTCAGCGAACGTTCCGCAGAGCTCAAAGGTCTTTCATATCGTCGGAGAGTTAGTCGCGATCTTGAGGATCAAAGTTAGATAAGATATCAGCTTCCACTGTTAGTGCTGATCATTGTACGAAGGAGTGTGTAGCCTTGTGTACCTTGCACTATCTGAAAGACTATGTGTCACACTGCACTGCCCTGTTGTCCATTTCTCTACAGTATTCCATATATCGCAGACACTGTTTTTAGATAAACAGGTTTTCCGTTTACAAAAGTATGGCACGTTCAACTGTGTCTGTTACACAAATGCTGCCATACGGTCATTTCATGGGAGACATTCTGAATACAACACTTTCTAAAGGTCGTCTTTGTGGACTTAGTAAGTGCTGTTAGAATTAATACTTTATTACGATGTTAATAGAAAACAGTTTGGAGCCTTTTGGCAGGAAAAGGTTATGCAGCAACGCCATTTCCATTAAGCAAAATCAGGCGCCAGTCGTAGTTTTGAAATGAACTCGTTGTAGCATACCTTTGTGATAGTCACGATATCTTCATTGCAAAAAGGAAGTCTTTCAGAAATACGAAGAGCACTTAATAGGCCAGGTGTTTTTATGCACAGACAGTCTACTATGTGAAATTTTTTTTACGTCGTTATCTTTCTTTTTATTTATCTTTCCACATTGAACTTCCTTGGCTATTCGAGGCAATACACCGTGAAGAACACCACAACCAGTCAATTTCCTTTTTATTTTTCTGTCCTCCAACCATCGGTTTCAAGATCTTCAGATACTCATTAATTGGCAACGTGAATAGGAAGTATTTTACGTTTGGGGCTGGTTTATATGTGGAGCGTGTGTTTCAACACTGTAAATAGCCTAATCGTCTGCAGATGAGCCGTATCGGCCTTAAATCGGCAATAGAAGAGTAAAGAAAGAAAATAGAAGGCAACGGTCCATTACTTTCTTTAAGTTGATAATTTTTGTCCTTATTTTCTGGAGTACTGCTGTGCTGTGTGGGTTAGCACTGACGAAAGTCAAAGAAGGGCAGCTCGTTTTGTATTATCACGAAATAGTGGAGAGAGTATCACGCGTATGATAGCGGAGTTTGAAAGGCAGTCACAAAGCAAAGGCGTTTTTCGTTGCGGCAGGAACTTCTCATGAAATTTCGATCACCAACTTCCTCCCTTTATGGGTGCCCACCTACTTAGGGATGAAAGAATATCATAACAAAATAAGAGACTCAGAGCTCACACGGAAAGAGCTGTGTGTTCGTTTTCCCCGCGTGCTGTTCGAGAGTGAAACGGTAGAGAGACAGCTTGAAGATGATTCGATGAACCCTCTTCCAGGCACTAAATTGTAAATTATCTAATCATGTAGCTGTAGATGTAGATATTTAAGTAATGGATACAGATATCAAGGTGAACGACATCCATTCTTTTCTGTCGCTCAAGAACTTCGCTTACACGATTCATATTTGGTTATCTACAACGCCGTTATAGTGGTACACATTTCAGAATGTATTGCTCGGCTTAACACACGGCAGTCTATTTGAATGTGGGATGGCCGGAGTGACAAGCGAGAAAGTAAAGAGGGCGGGTTGGGTGACGTGTCACATTCGGGCGTCGTTGCTGCCCTCAACAGCAGTGAGCAGACAATGACATGACTTGCATAATCTAAACTGGAGTGTCAGCGGAAGTGAAGAGGCCGTCCGGATGTCAAATGTAGAGACGCATGTATTCAGACGATTTTATTGCTCTCCGAAGTTGAGTAGTCGCATCGTCTAAAATATGCTCTGAAGTGCCTCTCTTCCCGTTCGTCTCTCTCTCTCTCTCTCTCTCTCTCTCTCTCTCTCTCTCTCTCTCTCGCACTCCCTCTCACGCATGCACACACACACACACACACACACACACACACACACACACACAGAGAAAGAGAGAGAGAGAGAGAGAGAGAGAGAGAGAGAGAGAGAGAGAGAGAGGAGGAGGGGGAGGGAGAGAAATACAAGCATATATTTTCACGAACAAAATCATATATACAAGGTGAACACGAATTCCACCGACAACATTTCAGAGATTGTTCAAGGCTTTTTTTGAATATTTTGCAGTAAGGGACCAATGGTGTCTAGTGACCAGTTATAGAGTAATCGCTTACATTTCGTTTATCTTTGTAACTGCATTGTACCGAAAATATTTCCACGAATATGCAAACATTGATGGTATTCGCTGAGTATGTATGCGCTGAGTATCTTTTCTGAGAAAAAAAACAAAAAAAAACCTTTTTCCATTCAGGATCGGTATTTGCTGTCGACAACAGTTGTGCCCACATTACTCTTCTTCGAGCTAGCATTCAGTACTGCTCTGTTCCGTTTCAGGTTTGTTTTTCCAGCAGTGTTAGCTGTACGTTAAAAGCAGTATACAGCAGTACGGACAGGTTTACTGATGAGAGTCGGCCGATATGCACCTCGTGTATGTGTTCACTGAAAACACTGGAGGAGCGGTGCAGAGGCGATATTCTGAGCTCCTCTCACTGTGACAGTAGCCCCATTACAGTACTTCTGCATCCGCACGCAGGCATCTTTGAGAAACCGTATGTATGCGTGTCATGGTGATTGCTTGTTCACTGATGTGAAAATATTTTCACAGACACGTAGGTAACTGGAATGACAAACCGAATAAATTAGAATGACATTATTAGTCTCTGACGAAGCACCAGAGTCCACGGGTCCTTTGTACCAAAATACTCAGAAAATTATGTTGCTGGGATTCGTGTTCGTCCTGCACACATCGTCAGCGTACTCGCTTCACTTACAGTCATATGCGGAAATAAGTTACTTCAAATAACAGTTATATCATAATATGAGACGGGTGAATCGCCGTCACCTACTTCAAAAAATGGCTCTGAGCACTATGGGACTCAACTGCTGTGGTCATAAGTCCCCTAGAACTTAGAACTACTTAAACCTAACTAACCTAAGGACAGCACACAACACCCAGCCATCACGAGGCAGAGAAAATCCCTGACCCCGCCGGGAATCGAACCCGGGAACCCGGGCGTGGGAAGCGAGAACGCTACCGCACGACCACGAGATGCGGGCTCACCTACTTCCAAACAATCATAAACCTATGTTGTAGACTCAATAGAAGTTCAACGTAGCATAGTGGAGACACGTCGCATATTGTAATGCTGCGCATATTTTGGCAGTGACACTTGTACTGCTGACGTTGCAGATTATGAACTCAGTTGCTATGTGTGACCTTTAGGGCGCCTGATTAATTAATCTTTTGTCGATATAGAGGCCATCTCTTGACAGATGTAGGTGAAGATATCACGCACGGCCTTGAAGAAGTATGAAGCGGCTACGGAAAAGTGAGTTGATGGTGCGGTAGCGTTCTCGCTTCCCACGCCCGGGTTCCCGGGTTCGATTCCCGGCGGGGTCAGGGATTTTCTCTGCCTCGTGATGGCTGGGTGTTGTGTGATATCTTTAGGTTAGTTAGGTTTAAGTAGTTCTAAGTTCTAGGGGACTGATGACCTAAGATGTTAAGTCCCATAGTGCTCAGAGCCATTTTTGAGTTGATGGTATTTGTTTTCTTCAGTGATGTGCGATTTTATGACATTGTGTTGCAGTGAAAGCTATAAACTACACACATCAAAAAACGTTTTCCATCACCTCGATATGTCGTGCGTTCGTCTTTGTGCTGTGACTGTTCCTGTAGCGACCGGAAGGGAGTGACTCCCAAGATGTTTGTGAACGTACGCACTTTTACCATAAGTGTTAGCTATAGGTATAACGCGACACTCAAATTGATTGCAGCATTTCAGTTGAAAGTAAAGTACCAATAGGGACGCGTTATGGACTTTGCAATAGTAGAGTAATTACCCATCATTCCACGAAGGACAATAGCTACCAATGAGTGCATTATCACGTTAAGCGCAGAAGGCTTGTCCACCAGTGAAGTTGGTCGATATGTGCAATGGAGCCAAAATGATGTGGACATGGAATAGGTTCCAATAGACAGGTAGTGTCGAGGATTTATGTCGCACAGGCCGTTGACAGGTGCACACAATGATCGGTAACTACGACTTTTCACCCAAGGGAACCGTGGGCTGAGTGCTCCAGAACTGAATTCGGAGTTTATATACACGTCTGTATCATCATGAAACTATTGGGAGACGACTGGGTGATGCGAATCTCCATTCTCAACGACCATGGCGAGCACCACACCGCACGCAGCACCATGAACTCTGTTACAGATTGGCAAGAAATCGTGCAGAATGGACGCCCCAGGATTGGCATCGGGTGTTGTTTACGGACGCAAAAAAAAATGGCTCTGAGCACTATGGGACTTAACATCTGTGGTCATCAGTCCCCTAGAACTTAGAACTACTTAAACCTAACTAACCTAAGGACATCACACACATCCATGCCCGAGGCAGGATTCGTACCTGCGACCGTAGCGGTCACGCGGTTCCACACTGAAGCGCCTAGAACCGCACGGCCACACCGGCCGGCTTTACGGACGCAACTCGGGTGTGTTTGTACCCTAATAATCGCAAAGTGCCTGGCGACCACCCGGTAATATCGAACGCCTGCGACGCTGTGTCCCACATGTGCAACAAAATGCTGGTCGTGGAGCGATGTGCCGGGGTAGCATCACATGGGGCCACCGTACACCTCTCGTAGTTGTTGAAGGCAGTCTTACTACTTTACGGTACACGGATGAGATTCTGCCAACATTTTGGTGACAGTTTCATCTTGCTGGATCATAATTCGCATAATCGTCGTGAACTCGTTCCTTCAGCATGCTAGAATCAGCAGTATAGAGTAGCCTAGCTGTTCCTCGGACATGAACCCAATCGAGCATGTGTGCTATCGATTGAAACGAGCTTTTTTTGGGCGTCAACAACTACCATGTACTTTGCGTGACTTACGCAGAATCGCCATTGAAGAATGGGACGATGATGTCATCGATGGTATGCCACGACGGATTCAAGCCTGTGTACGAGCAAGGGGACGTTGCGCCACGTATTGACTTTGTTCAGGAGTGCTGAGAAAAACCCCCCGTTGGGAAACAGACCATTTAGTCATTACACAAATGCTTATTTTTTATTTGAAGCTTCTGGGTTGGGGTTGGGTTGTTTGGGGGAGGAGACCAGACAGCGAGGTCATCGGTCTCATCGGATTAGGGAATGACAGGGAAGGAAGACCGTGCCCTTTCAAAGGAACCATCCCAGCATTTGCCTGTAGTGATTTAGGGAAATCACGGAAAACCTAAATCAGGAAGGCCGGACGCGGGATTGAACCGTCGTCCTCCCGAATGTGAGTCCAGTGTGCTAGCCACTGCGCCACCTCTTTCGGTAAGAGATTCTGGGCGTATTGCTAATGAATATATACGAATGCGTCTGCGCCAGTTTTTGTTTTGAGTGCCATGAATTTCGAAATTAGCGGATGATACAAAACTTTTGTTGGGGTGTGTAAAACAGGTATTCATATTTCTAAACTAGCAGAGGCTGTGTGCCGTGAATACCGTTCCGCTTGTGCGTTAATGGCCTAAGCAACAAGATAAAGAAAAATTTGCGACGTAGAACATCTGGAATCCTCTGGCTTACATCAACATATTCACTGTAAGCTGAAACATGAAAGCTGAGTTGCTTATGTCCTCGGGTAGATAACGACTTGATAGATTTTGGGACTTAAGATTCACGCCAAAACCTGAAAGGAACATAAAAGGATTAACGGATGACCTGCAGAAGAAGGATGGGGAATTATTATCACAGGTGCTATGTTGACTGGGATAGGGCAACATATTTTACGTGGCGCCATACTTAAAGCACTGGACTCGTTTACGGATGGTGCTGGGTTGGTACCCATTGGTTAACATCCAGTTCTATGTCTGCTGTCGTTCCTCTGAATCACTGTATGGAAGTACTGGGATAGTATCTTCAAAAGGGCTGTGGCTGATTCCTTCCCCCGGCGTTATCAGTGCTGCGTCTCTTATGGCGGGTGTAAAACCTTCCTTCGTTTTTCTTTTTATATTCGTCACTAGAAAGCACGGTAACACTAACGGAAGAAAGATGAAAGATTTTGCACTAAGTTTGCGGACTCGGGTTTGACCGCCGCCGTGACATGAATGGGTAGCCATTGTGACTCCGAGTCCGTTGGCTGTCCTGTAACAGTAGACAGGAAGAGCTCTCATATCGAATATCTTCCCCGAAACCTGACAACTGCGATCTCCGTTCCTGGGAGCTGCGAGAATTTTGTCCTCCTTTCTTGTTACAGTTATACAATGCAACAGGCCACCATACTCTCTGCTTAGATAAATGTTCAAACGTTAGAAAGAGAAAATATTCTTGTCTTATTACAGTTCTCATATGGAATCTATGTTTTGCTTGTTATTACTAATGTATTAGTTTCACAATTACAAAGAAAAGTTTGTCTCCTGGTAGCAACTACAGTGAAATAATAGCGAAAAAATAAGTGTTAAACGCAAGAGTTAAGATTATCTGCAAGAGAGACTACATGTATGGCGGGGACTATGAAGAGCAGCAGATTGGTATGAGTACAGGTTTATTTAGCAATAATCGAATTACTATAGGCCGTCCTTCAAATTAATCAAGGCTCGTTTCAGTAGAGGGTGTGGGATGCTTCAGAAACAAATTAGACAGTACACGTTACACTTCACAAAAATGCAACAAAAAATAAATAAAAACCGTTTTGTCTTTCTCTTTTTCATTATTGTTTTTGGCATTACTGTTTTATTTTTATACAGACAGTTATACGTTATGGACGGCAGGCTTGACAGAATCAAACGAACTTACAATCGTCTATATATAAAATGTATTCGCAGTTGCGATTGTGGATAACCATCAGCTGTATAACGGAATGACGACAATGAAAATTTGTGCCTGACCGGGAACCGAACCAGGAAGACAATAGTCTTTCCTGAGGAACCATTGTGACGTTTTGTTGCTCCACTTGGAGTGACTTAGGGAGACGACAGATTATTTTTGAGTTCAACTCCTACTGAATAAATGTTCAATGTTTTATCATCTCGCCCGGTGTTCATTCATTGAGTGAAGTGTCACGGTGGACAGGATACTGTACCCATGTTAGGAAAAAATGGGTTAGAATCCGCGAGTCCGTCGTCTAGACAACAGACGATTTCCTCCCTCAGTTGCTTGGGCTAGCACTCCGCCTCAAGTGATCTGACGTCGAAAGGATGCTAATCTCTAACTTTCCGGCGTTCCTTCTTCTTCCGTCGCTGCCCACTCTGCTAACTTATAGGCGACATACTGGTGTTACAGTGATAAGTGCAAAGACCAACATTCATAGGGTTTCAGTGAAAATAACTAAATCTGCGTGTATCGTACTACCAAGCGTGGTTGTGATTTGTCTGGCATCATACAGAAAATGTGTCAAGAATTATCTGAGGCAAGCTGAAGAAGAGGAAATCATATAGCTCGTTGAGACAGCCAGAAAAAGAAAACAGCACTTTTTTGCCGTGTATTTTATTGTGTGCATGGAAGTTCTATCAAACGAAAACTCTCCACATTGGAGTGCAATGGATGCGTAAATGAACTGCTCAGATAACTGAGCGTGATTAAGTAGTGGTCTTGAGGTCCAATCTGATTTCGCATATTAGCGCAGAGTGAGACTTTAGTGTGTTCCGGTCACTGAGCATAAAGGCTGCCATTAATCTCGCTGGAAGTGATGCGAAGAAAGCTTACACAGCAGTGTCACCTGAGGGTAGATGGTGCCCTGGGTAAACTTTCAATTTCCATCCTCCCCCCCCCCCCCCCCCTCCCCTCATCTTCTTTAGGCTGATCACACTTTTATTTAATCCTCACAGCTGCTTAACTTGTTCATTGGGCTATGAAGATAACCATGACTTCATAATGAAGTAAAATACGCACAGTTCAGTACTTATTTTTTGTACGGTTCAGATCAAAACATAGAACAACACACCGTTCACAGTAGCATTGCTTGCATAAATTAAGCGATTCATTTATCCTTGTTTTATTACTGATCGGTCCAAAAGAGTAACAAACAACTTCGATTGTGATGGTTCACTTGAAATAACAATAGTGACTCAGTCTAGCAGAGCTCTTAAGGCAAAGGAAGAAAGAGTCGTCACAGTTTAGCAGATCAGTAGGATTATGGGACTGAATATCAATCAGCATAGAACAAAATAAGTCGTTGCTGGGAAACAAATATGCCAGCCTCAATAACTTTAGGCAATTACACTTCTGAAAGAGTTGAACAGTTTAAATACCTGCAATCGAATATCATCCAGGACATCGCCTATGAAACTAGAGATTACTATCATCCAACAGAGCCTATTTTCCATTTAAAAAACCGTTTTCTTGAAAGCTCGTAACCCGTATCATCAAATTAACCATTTATGAAACACTCCTGAGACTAGTACTTATACATGCCTAGGAAACCAGTCAGTTAACCAAGATACTGGAGTGCTTCGAGAGAAGGGTGCTTCGAAGAATCGTTAGCTCAATCTGTGAAAGAGTAAGAGGAGATGCCGGCCGCTGTGGCCGAGCGGTTCTAGGCGCTTCAGTCTGGAACTGCGCGACCGCTGCGGTCGCAGGTTCGAATCCTGCCTCGGGCATGGATGTGTGTCATGTCCCTAGGTTAGTTAGGTTTAGGTAGTTCTAAGTCTAGGCGACTGATGACCTCAGAGTGTTAAGTCCCTTAGTGCTCAGAGCCATTTGAATTTAAGAGCAGATACCAGCATAAGCTGACCATTGTGTATAAAGATCCACCTATTAGAAGGACAGTGGAGACACCCGAACGACACGGACGTGGCACATGGTCTGGATGAATGGTGCGTAAGTAGTTAAGAGGATATTTGATGGGAATCTATGGGTCAAAGGACACTAGGCAGCAGAGAATGAGATGGACAGATAGGAAATGGGAAGAAGGGGATGGAAAGCCCGAGTGCTGGATCGTGATGACTCGTGGAGAACTGTTAAAGAAGCCAAGGATCACAATGAACTGTGGAACTACAGACGAGGAAGAACAACAGAAGATTATCTAATCTAGTACGGAAAAGGAGGTCTCGTGGAACTGCTGCTCCACAGAGTCCAGTCCAAATCCCCTCGTGATTCTTTTTCGTATACGTCCTCCTCCTTCTCATGTTAGTGGTTGCCAATCCATGCGCTTCTTCCTCTGGTTCTACACTAGAGTGCAAAGCGTAAGGACAAAACTAACTTTCACATTATGTGTCACAGCCTAGCAAGGAAGCTTGCAGAAAACATGGACCATACTCATTAAGGACTGCTACATTATAGTACAGAAGGTAAGTGAAAGAAATACGCAATGAGACGAACAGGAATGACACTTTTATTCAACGACAATAATTAAACTAAAGTCACAACGGTTTATGATGGTCCCCTGGACATTACAAAAGGCGGGGCACTATCGTTAATAGGGTGTGATCATCACAGACAGCAGTAAATGCTTCGCAACTGTGAGGAATTAGTATTTAATTTAGGGGCGACTGGACAATTCAACAAGAACAACAAATAACAGGATTAGCGTTGCCACAATTTGACAAATATCCTCTAGTCCCCTAATGTTACATCAATGCTCATTTCCAACTGGCCATGGTTGATTGGCTAAAGGAGATGGGTGCCTTCAATAACTGCTAACACAACATCACTGATTTACGTAATTTATTAATGATAGTTCACTGAAAAACAAGTATTAAAACACTTCATAGAAAGGCTAGTTAAATAACTGTTCCTTTGATTAATCGGGTAATAAATTCTCAACCAATAACAGTAGCAAACAACATCACTTCCAAATAAAAACTTACAGAATCGTAACGGTAAAAGATACCTTACAAACTTCAAAATTCACTTTCATTTAACACGCAGATGTAAAAACATATCCAAAACTCACAGTTATCATATTTGTCAAATCCCAGTATTTATAACCCGCTGAACTACAGCGCAGAACTGACAATTTCAAATCCGTCCAATGAGTAACCCTGATAACAGGAAATTATGTTCACAAATAGGAAATATAATTACTTTATGATAACGCCCATCCGGCATTGGCCACACTTTTACATAATGGTAAATTTTGTAGAAGAGTGACAGTTACTGCTCAATCTCCACACAGTTAAGTAAACTAACACCGCATAAGTCACTGAAGGTTAATACACGTACCGTATTCCACTGCTTTCGTCTCCACTATCATGAAATCCTTATTGTGGGCTAACATGCTACAGCACAGCGTGTTCAGGTTGGGCCCACACTGTCTTGTTTATCTGTCGTGGCAAAATACCCACAAACGACATACGCCACAGCTCGCCGTAAATTGCGTCCATATAATCGCAGAGACCACGGCTTATCGTTCCACAGCAGCGATGAATTCCCAAGCGTCTCGGTTTCACCATCAGTTCACTGCCACGGAGTGTCAAAATTATTAATGCACAGTTCGGACCATCCGGACCCCAACACTGTGCCGTTCTGTCCTTCTCCCTCGGTACTCTCCAACTCTCCTCTCCTCGTCGCCAGAGGGCCACTCGCAGCCAACTCGGAGCCCCAGTATCTCTGGCGAGGCCAATATCGACCTTAACACTCGAGGCCGGAACACAATCGTGCCGAAAATCGGCAGACAACGCGCTCTCATGCCTATCGCAAGACTGGGAAGGGTTCAAGTGTCAGGGCGTTCCATTTCTCTGCCAGCGTGCTTGACAAGTGTTGGATGGTCGTTGGTGGATGTGGAGGTGCTGCAACACATCTCCCTAACACGTCCCACAGGTGCTCGATTGGATTTAATACTGCGGAATATCCTCTCGTTCCAAGAGATCTGCCAGCTGCACCATTGCCAGCCGCGGTGGCCGAGCGGTTCCAGGCACGAAGTCCAGAACCGCCAGACCGCTACGGTCGCTGGGGCATGGATGTGTGTAATATCCTTAGGTTAGTTATGTTTAAGTAGTTCCAAGTTCTAGGGGACTGATACCTCAGTAGTTAAGTCCCATAGTGCTCAGAGCCATTTGAACAGCTGCACCATTCGACGCGTTGCGTGTTGTCATCTGTAAAAAGAATTCAGAGCCGACTGCACCCCTGCAAAGGAGGAAGTGGCAAAGGAGTACAGTGTCGCAATGACGTTGGCTGCGAGTGTACCGTGTTCAAAGATTTGGAGTTCAGTACCCCCATGCACTATTATCCCGCACCACACCATAGCACATGGAGCACCAAAACTATCTTATTCGACAATGACCCTGGGTGTATCAGTGTTCCCACCTCTCGCCATATGTGAGTACGTGCAGCATTGGCGAACATGATCGTTTTGGTGATGCAGGTGCTGTGCTGTGGGGAGGCACAATGTTGCATAGCTGTACCGACCTGCTAGTCTATGAACACGGTACACTCAGCACTCAACGTTGTTGTGACACTGCTTCCCCATGTGCGTGTCTCAGGGGTGCTTTTGGACCTGACTTCATTTTTATGGATGACAGCGAGCGACCGCATCGAACAGAGCAGGTGGAGCAGCTCTTGAAAGGAGAGGATATTCGGCAAATGGGTTCGCCTGTCCGTTCCACCGAAGTCACATTGAGCACATGTGGGATGGTTGGGGGGGGGGGGTATTGCGTCACGTCCTCTTGCACTAATGATCATCCAGCACTTGACAAGCTCGCTGGTTGAGGAATGGAACACCCTACCACAAGAACTCCTTACCAACCTCGTGGTCATCAGGGGAGCACGTTGCACGTCATGGACTGTCGACCATGATGATGGCACACCCTATTAAATCTACATCTAGATCTATATATATACACTCCTGGAAATGGAAAAAAGAACACATTGACACCGGTGTGTCAGACCCACCATACTCGCTCCGGACACTGCGAGAGGGCTGTACAAGCAATGATCACACGCACGGCACAGCGGACACACCAGGAACCGCGGTGTTGGCCGTCGAATGGCGCTAGCTGCGCAGCATTTGTGCACCGCCGCCGTCAGTGTCAGCCAGTTTGCCGTGGCATACGGAGCTCCATCGCAGTCTTTAACACTGGCAGCATGCCGCGACAGCGTGGACGTGAACCGTATGTGCAGCTGACGGACTTTGAGAGAGGGCGTATAGTGGGCATGCGGGAGGCCGGGTGGACGTACCGTCGAATTGCTCAACACGTGGGGCGTGAGGTCTCCACAGTACATCGATGTTGTCGCCAGTGGTCGGCGGAAGGTGCACGTGCCCGTCGACCTGGGACCGGACCGCAGCGACGCACGGATGCACGCCAAGACCGTAGGATCCTACGCAGTGCCGTAGGGGACTGCACCGCCACTTCCCAGCAAATTAGGGACACTGTTGCTCCTGGGGTATCGGCGAGGACCATTCGCAACCGTCTCCATGAAGCTGGGCTACGGTCCCGCACATCGTTAGGCCGTCTTCCGCTCACGCCCCAACATCGTGCAGCCCGCCTCCAGTGGTGTCGCGACAGGCGTGAATGGAGGGACGAATGGAGACGTGTCGTCTTCAGCGATGAGAGTCGCTTCTGCCTTGGTGCCAATGATGGTCGTATGCGTGTTTGGCGCCGTGCAGGTGAGCGCCACAATCAGGACTGCATACGACCGAGGCACACAGGGCCAACACCCGGCATCATGGTGTGGGGAGCGATCTCCTACACTGGCCGTACACCACTGGTGATCGTCGAGGGGACACTGAATAGTGCACGGTACATCCAAACCGTCATCGAACCCATCGTTCTACCATTCCTAGACCGGCAAGGGAACTTCCTGTTCCAACAGGACAATGCACGTCCGCATGTATCCCGTGCCACCCAACGTGCTCTAGAAGGTGTAAATCAACTATCCTGGCCAGCAAGATCTCCGGATCTGTCCCCCATTGAGCATGTTTGGGACTGGATGAAGCGTCGTCTCACGCGGTCTGCACGTCCAGCACGAACGCTGGTCCAACTGAGGCGCCAGGTGGAAATGGCATGGCAAGCTGTTCCACAGGACTACATCCAGCATCTCTACGATCGTCTCCATGGGAGAATAGCAGCCTGCATTGCTGCGAAAGGTGGATATACACTGTACTAGTGCCGACATTGTGCATGCTCTGTTGCCTGTGTCTATGTGCCTGTGGTTCTGTCAGTGTGATCATGTGATGTATCTGACCCCAGGAATGTGTCAATAAAGTTTCCCCTTCCTGGGACAATGAATTCACGGTGTTCTTATTTCAATTTCCAGGAGTGTATATATACTCCACTAAACACCAAACGATGTGTGGAGGAGGGCACAATCGGCGCCAAAGTCATATTTCCCCTCATCTGTACCACTCGTGGATCGCGCGAGGGAAAAACGACTGAACGCCTCAGTACGAGCTCTTATTTCCCTTACCTTTGAATGATAATCATTACGCGATTTGAAAGTTGGTTGTAATAATACATGCTCTACATCCTCAGTAAAGACTGGATTTCGCAATTCAGAGAGCAGCCCCTTCTGTTTAGCGCGTCGTCTATCTGCAAGTGTGTCCCACTTCAAACTTTCTACGAGGTTTGTAACGCTCTCGCGATGGCTAAATGTACCATCTTGCCGCTCTTCTTTGGACCTTCTCAATCTATTGAATCAGATCCAACTGGTGAGGGTCCCATACAGACGAACAATAAGACTGGACGAACTAACGTATTGTAAGCTATTTCCTTTGTTGAAGGACTGCATCGCTTCAGGATTCTACCAATAAACCGCAATAGATCATTTCGAATAGTCACACCGAGATACTTGACTGATGTTACCGATCCAAAGACTGATCACTTATTTTGTACTCATACATCAATGGGGATTTTCGCCTTGTTATACGCAGTAGATTACACTTACTAATATTGAGAGATAACTGCCAGTCATTACACCACGCAATTATTTTCTACAAATACTGATTGATTTTTCACAACTTTCGTGTGATACTACTATCCTGTAGACTACAGTATCATCGGCAAACAGTCTAAGGCCGCTGTCAGTACCATCAACCAGATCGTTTATGAAAACGGTAAAAAGCAGAGGACCTATTACGCTGCCCTAGGGCACACCTGAAGTTACTCTTGCTTCTGTTGAAGTTACCCCGTTCAGGACGACATATTGCTCCCTGTCTGTTAGAAAACTTTCTATCCAACCACATATGTCATTGGATAGACCGTAAGCGCACACTTTTTGTAGCAAGCGACAGTGTGGAACTGAGTCGAACGCCTTTCGAAAGTCGAGAAATATGACATCATAAGGACCGTATCCTGCTATTTGTGATGTCCAGGGGACCGCCATAAATCGCGGTGACTTCAGTCGTCTGTGAATAAAAGTCATTTCTGATCGTCTAATTCCGCCTTTCTTTCAGTTACATTCGGTACTATGCTGTAGCAGTTCTTTTCACGTACAGTGCAACTTTCATCGTGTTATGTTCCATGCACTGACACATAATACGAAGGTTTCTTTTGTCCTTAAGTTTTGCATACCAGTGTATTTCTTCTTCAGCTTCCTGCTTCACTCTCTCTACCTTTTCCTTTTCTTATACGCTACTGGCCGTTAAAGTTGCTACAACACGAAGATGACGTGCTGCAGACGCGAAATTTAACCGACAGGAAGAAGATGCTGTGATATGCCAATGATTAGCTTTTCAGAGCATTCACACAAGGCTGGCGCCGGTGGCGACACCTACAACGTTGTTTCCAACCGATTTCTCGTACACAAACAGCAGTTGAACGGCGTTACCTGGTGAAACGTTGTTGTGATGCCTCGTGTAAGGAGGAGAAACGAGTACCATCACGTTTCCGACTTTGATAAAGGTCGGATTGTAGCCTATCGGTTTATCGAACCGCGACACTGCTGCACGCGTTGGTCGAGATCAAATGACTGTTAGCAGAATATGGAATCGGTGGGTTCAGGAGGGTAATACGGAACGCCGTGCTGGTTCCCAACGGCCTCGTATCACTAGCAGTCGAGATGACAGGCATGTTATCCGCATGTAACGGATCGTGAAGCGACGTCTCGATCCCTGAGTCAAGAGATGGTGACGTTTGCAACACAACAACCATCTGCACGAAGAGTTCGACGACGTTTGCAGCAGCACGGACAATCAGCTCGGAGACTATGGCTGCTGTTACCCTTGACGCTGCATCACAGACAGGAGCGCCTGCGATGGTGTACTCAACGACGAACCTGGGTGCACGAATGACAAAACGTCATTTTTTCGGATAAATCCAGGTTCTGTTTACAGCATCATGATGGTCGCATCCGTGTTTGGCGACATCGCGGTGAACGCACATTGGAAGCGTGTATTCGTCATCGCCATAGTGGCGTATCACCCGGCGTGATGGTATGGGGTGCCATTGCTTACACGTCGCGGTCACCTCTTGTTCGCATTGACGGCACTTTGAACAGTGGACGTTACATTTCAGATGTGTTACGACCCATGGCTCTACCCTTCATTCGATCACTGCGAAACCCTGCATTTCAGCAGGACAATGCACGACCGCATGTTGCAGGTCCTATACGGGCCTTTCTCGATACAGAAAATGTTCGACTGCTGCCTGGCCAGCACATTCTCCAGATCTCTCACCAATTGAAAACGTCTGTTCAATGGTGGCCTAGCAACTGGCTCATCACAATACGCCAGTCACAACTCTTGATGAACTGTGGTATCGTGTTGAAGCTGCACGGGCAGCTGTACCTGTACACGCCATCCAAGCTCAGTTTGACTCAATGCCCAGGCGTATCAAGGCCGTTATTGCGGCCAGAGGTGGTTGTTCTGGGTACTATTTACTCAGGATCTATGCACCCAAATTGCGTGAAAACGTAAACACATGTCAGTTCTAGTATAATATATTTGTCCAATGAATACCCGTTTATCATCTGCATTTCTCCTTGGTGTAGTAATTTTAATGGCCAGTAGTGTATGTTTACTCATTGTTTCCCCTGTCACAAAACTGCACTCCTACGTAAACGGTCATACTCTAGTGACACCATAGCCTGTGTCTCATAACATTCGAACCCGCTTGCAAGCACGGTCTCCACTCGGCCTTGTCGGTCGCACAGTGAGTTTGGCGGCGGGCACAGAGCTCGCGGGTCCCGGCCAGCCCGCCAAAGCTTATCTCCCCGCGGCGGCGGGCCCTCTGACCCGAGGTACGGGCGCTGCCTGGCTGCATGCGCGCCGCGCCTCTCAGAACAGGCAGGGCCCGCCTGCTCTGTGCCCACTCTCTGCTCTTGTCCTGCTGCGCTCTGACAACTTCAGCGCCACTGATGATTCACTGTCTTTTTGCTAATGGGTAAAACAATGACTCATGGAACAAGGTACAAATCTCAAATGGTTCAAATGGCTCTGAGCACTATTGGAATTAACTTCTCAGGTCATCAGTCCCCTAGAAGTGAGAACTACTTAAACCTAACTAACCTAAAGACATCACACACATCCATGCCCGAGGCAGCATTCGAACCTGCGACTGTAGCGGTCGAGTGGTTCCAGACTGTAGCGCTTAGAACCGCTCGGACACCATGGCCGGCTACAAATATCAGAAGCGTGCTGCAAAGTTTAATTGTGAATAATTTACACCATTCGTTCTCAACCTTTCTGAGGCTATTACTCCTGAATGTAATCAGATGTTAGATAGTGCCCCACCTCCCCTTCCCACCGAGCGAGGTGGCGCAGTGGTTAGCACACTGGACTCTCATTCGGGAGGACGACGGTTCAATCCCGTCTCCAGCCATCCTGATTTAGGTTTTCCGTGATTTCCCTAAATCGCTTCAGGCAAATGCCGGGATGGTTCCTTTGAAAGGGCACGGCCGCTTTCCTTCCCCATCCTTCCCTCACCCGAGCTTGCGCTCCGTCTCTAATGACCTCGTTGTCGACGGGACGTTAAACACTAATATCCATCCTCCTCCTTCTCCACGTCCCCTTCCCACATTCTCATCATTAACGCCTAACTGAACTTTAAAACGAAAATAATTTTCTTTGAACATTTTCATTTCTAAAATTATTTTATTAAATCTCGAACTAATGAGTCAATGAAACAATTAGCACTGCTTATTTCTGACTACCTTTATGTACCGAATAATGAAACAATTCTCAGTGTGTCAGGAGTCCTACCTAGAACTCCTTCTCTGAAATATAAGCTAACCTCCACATTGAGGGTAGACACTTGTTACAAAACATACTTTCTCTGCACCACCTCTCTCCCTAGCGATATTTACCTTAATTAAAAATTAATTTAAAATCAATAAAAATGTTGTCGCAGTACCTTGGCCAATTGTTTGTAAACCACTTGACTACTGACCTCCTTGCTTCTGAACTAGCAGTAACTTATGAACTAGCGGTAACTGCAAGACTTCAGGCCTTAAATGCTTTGTGTCGCGCCACTGGCGCAAACAACAATAACAACGACAATAATAATAATAATAATAATAATAATAATAATTATAATACTGTGTAGGCCATGTGAATAATGAAGCAATTTCTGTCTTATTGTGGGAAATTAGTACAAATTGGAGATGGCATTTTCATGAGATATTTAAGCATATGTGATGTATATATCTTAATTTTACTCTCACTGAAGTTGGGAACCACCGCCTTAAAGGTAAGGAATGAACACAGTAAAATTTTTAAAATCAATAGTTGTACGCTTTGTTTTCATGAAGATAAAGACATTGTACAAACTATCATTTAAAGTTAAGCTTACCTATAAACTAATCAATCAAATATAAAGTTTCATTACAGGTCTCGTTTACTAAGTTTAATAAATTTATTAATATTTTTCCAGCTGCGGCAGCTAAAAGGACTAGAACTAATCGGAGTGAGAAGCAATCAACAATTTTTCAGTTGCCTGTACAGTATTTTCTCCGAAGGACTTTATTATTTTACACATTCCAATAAAATAGGCAGTACGTCATCGCCAGTTGCGCAATAATAGCAATGTGTCTTGTTAGCTCCCAATCCATTAACGATCTACACGTACATATACGCGTCGGCAGAGGGTCCATCGAACCACTTGTAAACTGTTTCTCTATCCTTCCATTCTCGAATAGCGCCCGGGAAAAGCTGACACTTAAACATCTCCGTGCTTGCTGTAATTACTCTTATTTTATTAAGATGATCGTTTCTCGCCATGCAGGTTGGCATCAACAAAATATTTTCGCATTCAGAGGAGAGAGTTGGTGATTCAAATTTCGTGAAAAGATCTCGGTGGAACGAAAAAGCTTTTGTTTTAATGTTTCCATCTCAACTTGCTTATCATCTGTGACAGTCCCTCCCCTATATCACGATAATACAAAACGAGTTGCACTTCTTTGACCTTTTCCAATGTCCTCCGTCAAATGTATCTGGTACTATTCCGTACGGGCAATAGTGTTCCAGAAGATGACGGCCAAACGTAGTGGAGAATATCTATTTACTAAATAGTAAATGACAGCATCATCTGTAAGCAAATCTAAGAGAGCTACTCAGGTTGTCTCCAAAACCGTTTATTTAGATGAGGAACATCAGAGTGCCTATAACATTTCCTCTGGGAACACCTGGTATCGTTTCTGTTTTGTCTTTCATTCTGCTTAAGAGCAAAATTGGGAAACTGTGGATTATATGCTGTTACATATGCCAGTACCAACTTCCTTTCAAGTTCATGTACTCATTACATAGTGATGACCTGTCTCCTTTTGTCCTAACGGCAAGTCGTCGATAGTAATCACAGTGCGGTTGGGATTTTACAGTGGGTGCGAATAATTTCTCACTGATCAGAGCGTCCTTTGCCCTTATGCCGACATGGTCCTGTATCCCATGCGACCTGATTTGTGGGAGAGCATTTTTCACTGTGCTACATTGAAATGAAATGACCCTATAACTTCATTGGTCGGGTGACCTCGTCTGGTGTAGTCCAGCTGCCTGGTGCAAGTCTTTGTATTTGATGCTACTTCGATGACTTGCGCGTCGATTATGGTCCCCGAGTAAAGAAAATGTCAGACCCGGTCGGAAGTCTAAAGCGAGATCTAACAACCATTAATACTCTCTCTCTTCAACTGTTTGCTAGCATCAGCGAATTTTACATGAACCTGCTGTAACAATTGCCTCTATCTCTCTACATTAACGTTTGTGAAAATGGCATGAAACGTGGGCGGAATGATCCTTATGGCACAGACGAGATGTGCGACATTGTAAATGATCTCTGACTACGAATAAATGATGTGAACTCCGCGAGGGCATCATACACAGCAACTGAACTTCATAGCATAGAATCTGTGAGAGCTTGGATGTGTGTGATTTATCATTCCTGGTTGCGACCGTCAGCATCCTCGGCCAGCGTGGACGCCAGTGCTGGTTTCCAGTGTCCCGAGGAGGGGAGGATTTGTCCAGCCTGGAGGTGACGAGTCGGCCTTTCCATAATCCTTCCAACTGGGTTGTGTTCAGGGTCTAGTTTTCCCTAATGGCAGATAATTTTCCAGCATTTGGAAACGAACTTCTGAAAGTCCTGTCATGAAACATCAATTTACACGGGAATGCTATTAGTGGGAACAGGATATGGCCAGTAGAAGTTCAAAAAATGTTCAAATGTGTGTGTGAATTCCGATGGGATCAAACTGCTAAGGCCATCGGTTCCTAGACTTATATACTGTTTAAACTAACTTATACTAAAAACAACACACACACACACACACACGCGCACACACACACACACACACACACACACACACACACACACACACACATGCCCGAGGTAGGACTCGAACCTCCGGCGGGAGAGGCCGCGCAATCCGTGACATGGCGCCTCAAACCGCACGGCTGCCAGTGGAAGTGGCTACACTCTGTTCTGGAGGTTGATTGGTTGACGGACTTGAAAGTTGAAGCATTTCGGGGAGTTGTGTGAAGTTCGGAAAATGGGGACTTCGGTTGGTAGCCCTCACTTGTGTAGGAAGCAAGTCGAGGGCCTAGTGGGTCGGATGTGATGTTTTTGGACACTACGTGTATCACGTCGGGAGTGAGTGACCTTTAATGATCCATAAAGTCATTTTCTTCAATGCTGAGAGAGGCTTGCTGTGTGGAGGAATATAATTCCAATTACTCACGTCCCAATTATCTAGACGAGTGTTGCCCTTTCGTGAGCTAGGAGTGGTGTTTAATGGACGTGGCGTAGTTAAGGAGGTCTTATTGAAATCAATAAATTCCATTTCTTCTGTGGAAATTTGAAGTTTGGCGTTTTTTTGTACCTTTTGACCTACCTACTTCAAACTATTCTTTTTTGTCTTTGTAAAAATATTATGAGAAAGTTGTATGGAGTCAACTGTAAGTGGTGTATTAATTGTTAGTGGTGTACGTTTTTCAGTCAGAGACCGAATTTCGGAATCTTTCTGAAATTAGTTCGATGAATACAGGGCATTTATTAGTGGCATAGAAGTAGTGACAATTTTAACCCTATGTCACGGGTGAAAGCAAGTCTTATTTGCAGTCGTTTTGATAGTGTAACAGTACAGAAGATTAAACCGCGCCAGCAATAAACGTTTCCGTGTACATCAGCGGAGCAGTATGTCGATACTTCGCGTAGCTCGTGTAGTGCATCGCCAGGAGTGTATGGATTCTGGCTGCGGACACGAGGACGGCTTCACGCAGCGCCACGGAACCTCTGACTGAGGAGCGACGTAGAAGAACAATTCGCCGACCAACAACACACACTCATGTTCCACGGACGTCACAAATGGTTCAGATGGCTCTGAGCACTCTTTGGGCCACACATTCTTCGTTTTCCACTTTTCACAAGGTTTATCCATCTGACTTACAACACTAGTGTGATGCGTAGTTTCCGTATGGCACGTATAAGAGGCTTTCGATTATTTTCATTCGAAGGCCACACTAACCCCTTACCAACATTTCGGTGCCTGTTTGCTCGCATCAGAGTCGCGCTGGGTTGCATATGCGCAGCAACAAAGCCCTCAATCGGGAACTTATTGGTCGCCCATTGTATCTTCTCCTTGGTGTGAGGCGTTGTACTGATTCCAGTATGACTATCAATATCATTTGCATCCTTCTCATTTCGTTTCACACACTGATTTTCATGGAATGCGTGCTTCTTTGCTAGTATTTTTCTTCGCCTTCGTGACGCATTTCGCTGAACAGTCTGCACCATTTTGAATATTTTAAATATTCTTGCACATTTTGTCTTACTTGTAGAACGATGAGATGTACCTTCCAGGCGCTCCGAATTTGACATTTACTTGTAAATATAAATCCATTACTTACAGTAATTTTACTCATACAGTAATTTCATTCAAAAAATGGCTCTGAGCACTATGGGACTCAACATCTTAGGTCATAAGTCCCCCAGAACTTAGAACTACTTAAACCGAACTAACCTAAGGACTTCACACACACCCATGCCCGAGGCAGGATTCGAACCTGCGACCGTAGCAGTCCCGCGGTTCAGTAATTTCATTAACGAGTAGAATGACAAGAGGGGGGTTTCTCACGGGAACCGCATTTAGGAGCGGTGGTGTTTAGAGCCCCATTCCGGGACTGAGACTGAGATTTCTCCATCCTGTGATCTCCTGAGATCTCTCCACAATTGCTTCCCCACCCAGTTCAACAGAACTAGCGAAATTGATGAAGTGTGTTATATACAATGGTGATTGTGAAACGAAAGCCGGCCGGGGTGGCCGAGCGGTTCTAGGCGCTACAGTCTGGAACAGCGCGACCGCTACGGTCGCAGGTTCGAATCCTGCCTCGGGCATGGATGTGTGTGATGTCCTTAGGTTAGTTAGGTTTAAGTAGTTATAAGTTCTAGGGGACTGATGACCTCAGAAGTTAAGTCCCATAGTGCTCAGAGCCATTTGAACCATTTGAAACGCCAGTTTACAAATATAAATTTGGTGAGACAGCACAGATAAATATGAGATGTGTCCAAAAAGTAAGGGGAATAATTCCTTAAAAAAAAAGATTTTATTTATTCGTCTACATCGATGTTAATCCCTACAAAATAGTCCCCATCACATATACACCTGCACCAGCGCTTTTTTCAGTTCCCGAGACAATTCTAGGACTAGATCTTTGGAATAGCTTTCAGTTCTCTCACCGAAAAGTTTTTAATCTGATCTATGGTTGTAAAACGACGCCCATGTGCTCGTTCCTCTGTGTAGCACTGCTGATATTTCTCTTTTCTTCGATGATGATTTCATTCCTCCAACACGGAGGGGATTTGTCAGTTAGTTTTAGGGCGCTCCTCAGCTCATGCAAATATTTCAAAGTTGCAAGACGTCTAAAAAATGTTACGTGAGTTAATTAAGGTGCACAGTATACATCGCTGATCATAAAAGCTGAAACGCCATAAAAGCATAGCGGATGACGAAATTTGCGTTAAAAAATACTAGAAAGATTATACCAGATTGATGTTTTCCCTTGATGAGAGATCTCGGGACACGTTGACTACTGCAGCTCTTGAACACTCTGTATCGGAGTAGGTTCAAATGGCTCTGAGCACTATGCGACTTAACTTCTGACGTCATCAGTCGCCTACAACTTAGAACTAATTAAACCTAACTAACCTAAGGACATCACACACATCCATGCCCGAGGCAGGCTTCGAACCTGTGACCGTAGCGGTCGCAGGGTTCCAGACTGTAGCGCCTAGAACCGCACGGCCACTCCGGCTGGCATCGAAGTAGGTCAGCACAGCATGAGCAACATGCGATCTTGCATTAGCTTGTCAACAGAATATGTCACAGAGACTTTGAGGACGAGTCGCAACTGCTGTCTGTAACACGTCAGAAACGCAACGCCTACTGTCCAGATTACCGACTATGAATACGAGAAGTGATGGCGATGTGTACCGAATGGTACCACATACCATGACGCCAGGTGCTGGGCGACGATGACGAATTCAATCCGGCAACGTTCGTTCTCCTCAGAGCCTCCTCACAGGGATGAATCTAGTTTCATGCTGCATGTAGAAATGATACTTGTCTGACCAGTGATGTTGCTTGCTGACAATCCGTGGTACACCAGACGTCATCGCACTATCGGTGTGGATTGTATTCTATTGTACTGTATGTTAACCGGGGACCTACAAACGATGGAGAGGCTCCGTTCCCGCCGCAGCCGCAGTTATCCACAACCCCACGACGTCTACCGCAGTCCACTTCACCTCTCCGCCGCCCCACACCGAACCACTCTTTCAGGGTTATTGTGCGGTTCGGCCCCCGATGGATACCCCCACCCCCTCCCCCAGGGAACGTCTTACACCAGACGAGTGTAACCCCTATGTTTGTATGGTAGTGAAATAGTAGTGTACTCGTACATGGAGAACATGTTTGCGCAGCAATTGCCGACATAGTGTAGCTGAGGCGGAATAAGGGGAATCAGCCCGCATTCGCCGAGTCAGATGGAAAACCGCCTAAAAACCATCCACAGACTGGCCGGCTCACCGGATCTCGACCCAAGTCCGCCGGACGGATTCGTGCCGGGGACCAGGCGCTCCTTCCCACTCCGGTAAGCCGTGCGTTAGACCGCTCCGCTAACCGGGCGGGCCTATCCGTGTGGATAATTTTGCTGCTACAAGAAAACCAGTTTCCTGACTCAAGGAATGTGACGTGACTGGACGGTCCTGCGAGTAAGTGCAAACAATATGTCTGTTCCTTCGGGTGGTAGTTGCGTTGCACCATTGAGATTTACCATGGTGTTGAATATGGCTCTTCTGAACGCATCTATTCTGTATCCACAGCGAGCAGCAGCATTGCGGACCGATGAACTGCATTCTCGACACACTACGATATTGACGCGGTCAAATCCGACATGTACGATTTCTGCTCGAGAATTGCTCTGTGTCTTTTTTCTATGTACAGAATGCGGATGGAGTTAATGAAACCTACGTTGTGTGGTTCCGCTGAAATGCCAGTTGTTTTGATATTGCCAATTTGACGTTTGTTACAAGCCTCTTTCATGATGTTGCAATTTTAATGTCCATCAGTGTACAAAATACGTTTTATAAGTACGATGACGTTCACAGTTTGTGACTGTGTAGTACTGATGACGAGCCCTTGTGACCGTGCTCGCTATACACAGTAAGCTACGAGCAGGGAAAAATATGAATGGGAGCTGAGTTCTAGGTCTTGACCGCATTCTGTAATAAGCTCCCGGTACATTCAACAGTCAGAATATATTCTGCTAGGACAGGTCTACAGCAATTATTATATTTAACGTTACTATTTACGCAGGCAAAACATAAAACTTTAACTTCACAACTTAAATCTGTTGGAACATGCACTGATGAGCCAAAACATTATGACCACCTGTCTAACAGTATGTTGGTCCACTTTTGGAACGCAATGAAGCAGCGATTCTGCCTTGCACGAATTCGACATTTTCTTGGTAGGTTTCAGAAGATATGGGGCACCAGATGTCCTCGCACAGGTCACGCAATTCCATTAAATTAAAGGCCAGCGGTTTGTAGGGGCAGAGGTGGAACCTGATAGCGTCCCAGATGCGCCCCATCGGTTCCAGTTCAGGCGAATTTGGTAGCCATGAGATCAACGTGAGATCACTCTCAAGCCCCTCCAGCCACTCCAACGCGATTTTGGCTTTCTGACAGTTATTCTGCTGGAAGATGCTACCCATTGTGGAAGACACCATGTAGCATGTAGGGACACAGGTGGTCCGCAATAATGTTTACGTAACCACAGGTGTCATGGTGGCTTTGATCATACCACAAGTGCCGTGGGACCCCAGGTGAATGTCCTCCACAGCTTAGTACTGTGACTACCTGCCAGATTCCGTGGCGCAATAAATGTTCGGAGCAGCCGTTCACCTATATAACGCCCTATCAGGACACGACGATCGAACTGGTGAAGCAAGGAAAGTGATGCATCCGGTCAGGTGAAACGTTTCCATTGAACCACATTCTGACCTCTATGATGCTATACAGGCTGAAATCGTAACTGACGACATCGTTGGACAGGGGAAAACGGAGGAGTCGCCTGCTGCAGAGCCTCATCTTCAAGAATGTGTGCTGAACGGTGGCTCTGAAACACATGTTCGCAAGGTAGAATGAGGCAGCATTGCCCTCTGTGGTCAGATATGTGACAAACTGTCGCCTATCCTATTTTACAAAGTGAGCAAGTCTCTGATCTCCAAATTCTTTGATGAGGCGTGGACGTACAACATGTTCTCGCCTACCCGACGTCTCACCGTCCTTCAGCCACTTTCCGCAGTTGCTCACGACAGCCGCACGCGAACAGCAGGCAGGCCAGCTTCGCCGTAAACGAGACGCTCGTTCCCATGCGCTGGACCATAACAATCTGTCCTTCGTCAAAGTCGCTTACATCAGTGAATAATTGCCATTTGCAGCCCGTAGCGTCGCTGCATAAATTTCCCCTTCGTGTCTGCTTTGCTTTTACACTTTCCTCGTCGCATTACGTGCCCGCGGCATTTAGTCTCGCGGCCGGCCGTCCTCACAACGTTTTGGCTCATCAGTACACCTGCGGAAAAGTGCACAAAAAGTGCAAACATGTGCCTGTTTATTTAAAAGACTCTGACAGAAAAGTATGGTATCAGCTGCCTCATTCTACCTTCCTTAGCATCTTTAAAACTTTTCCAAAAAAATTTGGCTTGCGAACATATTTGCCCTTTTGTATGCTGAGAGAACTGAGAGACAAAAAGACAATGGCAGTGACAAAGAGACGGAAAGTGATAAATACAGTGGTTGTGTTATAGAAAGAGTGAAAGAAATAATGGCAGTGCAAGGGAAACGGAGGGACACAGTGGCAGTGAACACTGACAGAACAGTGCTAGAAAAAGAGTGAAGGAGACAGTGCAGGGGGGCTGGGGAGGGAGGGGGGAATAAAGAGAAAGTGGAAGTGGTGAGACCCAAAGATAATGAGACAGTGTATGACAATGACAACGAGGAAGAGAGAGACAGTGACACGGAGAAGAGATAGCAGAAAGAATGACATATTAGCAAGAGGAAGAAAGTGACAGTGAGAGTTCACTGAAGTAGTAGAACAGAAAGAAGGGGGCTGTGGTTGTGACACAGGAGACGATGGAAGAGAGACACAAAGAGATAGTGACAATGAGTTGGATTGAATGAGTGACTGAGAAAGGGAAAATGGGAGTGGACAGGCATGTGCGACTTACAGCGATGGACTAGCGAGTGTTAGTCCCTCACAATTAGCGGATCTTGTGGAAGTTTTAGGTGAATTGCATAGCGGACTGTCTTGAAGGACCTTTACATTTTCCATTTTAAAATTTTAGCAAAATAAAATACAGCATAGGAGCCGTTTACAAAATGGTTCAAATGGCTCTGAGCACAATGGGACTTAACATCTCAGGTCATCAGTCTCCTAGAACTAAAACCTAACTAACCTAAGGACATCATACACATCCATGCCCGAGGCAGGATTCGAACCTGGGACCGTAGCGGTGGCGCGGTTCCAGACTCAAGCGCCTAGAACTGCTTGGCCACAACGGCCGGCGAGCCGTTTACAGGAGAAAAAAAAAAGTTCAAATGGCTTTAAGCACTATGGGACTTAACATCGCAGGTCATCAGTCCCTTAGAACTACGTAAACCAAACTGACCTAAGGGCATCACACACGTCCATGTCCGAGGCAGGATTCGAACTTGCGACCGTAGCAGCAGCGCGGTTCCACTGAAGCGCCTAGATCGGCTCAGCCACAGCGGCCGGCTATAAAAAAGAATACCAATATTTTCAAACCACATATAAAGTTTAAATTTTCAAGTATGACAAAGTGTGATTGAAACACACGAAACAGGCTCCAACTGGAAGAGTCTTAACATAATGTTAAGGGATGGTGGTGTAATTTGTTTACGTTTAGGCTACTTGTTATACGGCAACTTGTTATACCACGAGCCATTTGTAGTAGCGTGGCCGCCTCGCAGACACTGTGCTACCTGTTTCTAACTTCCGGTCGCAAAGGTTTTCACTGCGCAACTACCGGTCTAGAGCCCTCACACCTTGTGGCCCTGCTTCCGCCTGTCCTCGTCCTGTAGCGTGTGCGGGAGTGTGACCCCACTCAGCTGGTCAGTGCTCAATATTGGCCCATTTTCTGCTGTGGCCTTCATCCAGTTTCTATTCACTTCATGAAAATTGGCATTTACGTTCATGACTACCCCGTTCTTGATCGTAATATACCACCATATCGGCTGATAGGCAAAGGTGGTCGAAACTGGTAATATGATGTTATCTTCTGGCGATCTAAACTGAATAAGCATTTGTTAATGAGGATTATTTTAAATGTTTAGTTTAGAAATGATGCAACTTTTGCAGAGTTTCGTCAGTTGTATACATGTAAGTAAAGAGTCTTACGGCATTGCTGGTTGGGGAGAATCTGCCTTGCTGGGCTTCCTAATGGGATATAGATTTTCGCACAATGTCTCCGTTCCACGCGATGTACGAATGTATCTGTCGTCCGTAGAGCACTGTAATGGATATTTGTGTAGTATGGAATCAACTTTCTGTTGTATGATGACGAGATGAAAGAGAGGGCGATTGTATGATGACGAGATGAAAGAGAGGGCGAAACATGGTGGCGACACGTAGCTTGCTATTCTGTAATAACACAGATCGGTTCGAGAGGCTTAGCACCCTCGTCTCACAGAGGCGTCACCATCACTTTACTGCGAAGAGATTTAGAATTTAGTCCAGAACATTGGCGCAAATTTGAGTGATCGAGAACTTCACGCCACTACCTCTGCTCCTCTTGCCGGCCACATACTGGTGCTGAATATTTCTTCCACCACCACACCAGCTACCTACCAAGTCTATTACCACCGCACAGGTGTGCAATGCGATCTGAGCAACGGAGGAGGATTTCTGTAGGGGTTGGGTGACATCTCTGAATTGAACCTTAGACCACCGCAAGAGCAGGGCGCTTGACCAATTGCCACCAATGTTGTGTCTTTAAGCTTAGAGCTGCACATTTATTCTGGCAGTGGTGCGAATGTGGCTCGTTTCCCTTTTCCAAGCCGTAGCGGCCTAGCTGTTTCACTGGACCGTGCGGACGGACAATGAGCAAGTTAGGCGTGGGTTGGTTGAGAAAATGGGCACTGTAAGTTTTTTTGTCTCCAGTATTGCGTTAGAATGGCAAGTAAAATAACAGGCAGGACATAAAAGGCGTCGGTCAATCAAGAGGCAGAGAGCTCGCGTAAGTGAACAGTTCAGCGGAGTCGTCATCACGGCCGTCGTGGCCGGCGTAATTGAGTTAACGGACGCTCGGAAGGAAGTGGTGCCGGGGTCAAGTGGACAATGGTCGGCGGGCGATCCGCAGCTGAGATACGGCGACACCAGACAGGGACCGCTTATCTCGCGAGATAAGGCGCTCGCAACAACGCACACCATGTGCTCGCCTCGTAATGCGGCCTCTTCTGAAAGTCGCCTCATCTATAACGAAATTGTCATTTTGTTTTATGGCCTATTTTTTCTACAGTCGCGGTATTACCAGTTTTATAGGTTATACCGCCCTTTACGACTATAATAAAAGTCTTATTAAGCCCAAACGCGTTTCGCTTTATACTAAAGCATCTTCGGTGGTCATTGTAACAACAAGGCTTGTCTTATAATTTTGTTTGCTAGTGTCATGGACAGTTCTCCTACTGACTGCTATAAACAGTATTAAATTATCATCATTACTCTAGGTTTTTTGTTTCTTAGATCATTCTTCAAGTCCTTCTACACATATGTGGTAGGTTTTAGTACACAGCAGTTCCACTGACACTAAGTATATGCATGTGCTTTTTTTCCTTATGTAGGTCTCCTGACATGTCGCCATTTCGTGTACTTTGTTTGGATATTGCGGGATGCGTTCGTCTTTTGTTTTATTTTGGTGGTAGGTCTTCGTTTTGCGACTGGTGTAGGTGTGTGTGTGTGTGTGTGTGTGTGTGTGTGTGTGTGTGTGTGTGTGTGTGTGTGTGTGTGTGTATGCGTGTATACGTGTGGTTGAAATAATGATATGCCCTTGTTTGTATGTGTGTGTGTGTGTGTGTGTGTGTGTGTGTATGTGTGAGTGTGTGTCATTTGTGAACACCAATCCTAGATCGCACACCTCCATACCACAGTAAAGCAATAGTTTATCCACGCAGAAGTTATGCGTATTAGACATATTAGCACTTCTTACACAAACACAAACACACACACACACACACACACACACACACACACACACACACAAGGAGTTATCATTCCCTGAGATGTATGCAACACACACAAAAGTCGAGAAAAAAGTTGTAAACATACATACATACATACATACATACACACAAACACGCACATACACAAACGGAGCAGTAGCGGATGCTCCTACCACCACCAAAACAAAACAAAAGGCAAATGCATCCTGCAATATCAAAACAAAGTATACGTAATGGCGAGATGGCAGTGGACCTTCACAACAAAAAATGTGAATATATTTAGTGCCAGTGAAAGTGTTCTGTACTAAACCCTCAACATACGTGTGGAAGAACGTGTAGAATGATGTAAGAAACAAAGACACCGTGACTGACGATGATAATTTAATATTGCTTATAGTAGTTAGTGAAAGCAAGAGAGCTGTTCGTGATCCTAGCTAACAAAATTGCAAGAGAAGCCGTGCTACGGTGAACACTGACGATCATTTAGAATAATGCGAAACGCGATTGGTCTTCATAAGACTTTAATTACGGACGTAAAAGACTGCCGAATCCGCATAAGAACTGTCACATTCATATTACGCGTTCTGTGCGTACCAGACAATTTTAATCCGTAACGCCGACACCCACTGTGTGACGAATGGACGCAGAATTCCCTGGTCTGCGCTCATAGCCAGCACACCGCGCCTGGTACACGCGGCGCTCGGGGACCACAGCACAGCTACGACACCCGAGGATGGGCTTATAACAGTCCGAAACCGATCGTGTGAAAATGATTTACAATTGAAGCGGTATTTTCAACCTCTGCTATAATGCTCAGTTGCGGATGTTATGCCAACAGGATTGTTTGTATCCAATCAAAATTTCAATTCCTTCATTCTTTTATTTCTTCAGTTTCTAATGTAATTACATCTTTAATGAATTCGGGGTTGACCTTAAGCTGCTGGCGTTAATTAGAGCCACCCCGAAGGGATACGAGTTCTCGGATAAAGTTCCTAGGAAGCCTCCCAATTTCCTTTCAGGTCAAAACTGGAGTGAGACAATGCGATAGGTTGTTTCCGATAGTTTTCAGCTGTGTTCTTGAAAAAAATCATCAGATCCTGGCGAACTAAACTGATGGAAACCGACTGTAGCCCGATGAGAATGGAAACTAAATCCAAGGGAATCGTGGTAGACTGGTTTTTGCCTGTAATATAGACATTCTGCAAAAATACGTAGGAAGTGCTATGGTTCAAATCTGCTAAAGAAAACTGCCGAACAAAGTGGTCTGGACATATGATTTGAAAGAACAGAAATAATGATTGTCATCAGAATTGACACCCAAAACTCCGGAGACATCAGCAGAGTAGAAAAATTTAAGTACGTGGGTGTTTTGACAAGAAACGGACTGGCTAAGGAAGCATTTACGGAACTGTTACGTAAATTTGAAATAGCCTACGAAACGTCTCCATGATTTACAACAATAAATAATTTTTACAAAACACTAAGATAAATCACTATTAAACGTTTCTGAGGCCAATAGTTATGTATGCGGCGGAAAGCCTAACACTAAATGCAAATAGAGGCTCCCTCGAAGAACTGGAGAAAAAAGAGCGCAGAATCATTGTCTCCAGTTACAAGAGCAGCATCAGTTAAAAGAGATCCACATTTTGGATGAAATGATCCATAACGGCTGTGAAATACTTATTATTAATTGTCAATATCGGCTTTGAGTCAACTGAAGACGCTTCCTCCTGTAATAGAGATTCTTTTTAACAATCATGGCGGAGTGGTAGCTGCCTTTACACCACTTCCCATCATTCAAATCAAGTTATAAACAAATAGCACGCTAAAAGCAGTAGTCTATAATTAAAATCAATGGATCGCAGAACGGTGATACGAGCAGGAAGCTGGTCGAGCAGAAACAGACACGGTAGTATTGACGGCTGTGCAGAACACTTAACACCTCTCATACTACGGCTTCCGTGATGCGTGGGTTTTTAACAGTGGCTTCTTACTAACACCAATTTGCCGACGTGTAATCTGTTTACTGATGAGATTGCTGTCGGAAGAGAAGAGACATAAAAAACAACTGCTTCACTTGGCACTGTTAAAATGCTAGCGCAGCACTTTTATGACACCGTCCCCGCAAAGTTGTTCTAATCTGTGTGCTGGCAATATATAAGGCCAGACAGAGTGAATACATTATGTATTATGGTAACTGAAAGTTACTATGTATCTCTACTTGAAATGTTACTAAAATCAATTTTAGAACGTCCTGTTAACTATTGTAGATCGATTGTGTTCAGATACGACGGGAACCCTACACACATAGACGTTCAAGTTGGGAAACATCTGAATAATACTTTCCACGGCCGTAGATTACTCGTGGATCTGCCGGTGTTTTGAACACAACTATTTAGCAGCCTAATAGCTATCTACACTAATGCCCATTAAAATTGCTACACGAAGAAGAAATGCAGACGATAAACGGGTATTCATTGGACAAATATATTATACTAGAACTGACATGTGTTTACATTTTGACGCAATTTGGGTGCATAGATCCTGAGAAATCAGTACCAAGAACAACCACCTCTGCTCGTAATAACCGCCTTGATAAGCCTGGGCATTGAGTCAAACAGAGCTAGGATGGCGTGTACACGTACAGCTGCCCAAGCAGCTTCAACACGATGCCACAGTTCATCAAGAGTAGTGACTGGCGTATTGTGACGAGCCAGTTGCTCGGCCACCGTTGACCAGACGTTTTCAATTGTTCAATTGGTGAGAGATCTGGAGAATGTGCTGGCCAGGGCAGCAGTCGAACATTTTCTGTATCGAGAAAGGCCCGTACAGGACCTGCAACATGCGGTCGTGCATTATCCTGCTGAAATGTAGGGTTTCGCAGGGATCGAATGAAGGGTAGAGCCACGGGTCGTAACACATCTGAAATGTAACGTCCACTGTTCAAAGTGCCGTCAATGCGAACAAGAGGTGACCGATACGTGTAACCAACGGCACCCCATACCATCACGCCGGATGATACGCCAGTATGGCGATGACGAATACACGCTTCCATTCGTGAACCAAGGTACGTCGTTGAGTACACCATCGCAGGCGCTTCGGTCTGTGATGCAGCGTCAAGGGTTACTGCAGCCATGGTCTCCGAGCTGATAGCCCATGCTGCTGCAAACGTCGTCGAACTGTTCGTGCAGATGGTTGTTGCCTTGCAAACAACCTCATCTGTTGACTCAGGGATCGAGACGTGGCTGCACGACCCGTTACAGCCATGCGGATAAAATGCCTGTCATCTCGACTGCTAGTGATACGAGGCCGTTGGGATCCAGCAAGGCGTTCCGTATTACCCTCCTGAACCCACTGATTCCATATTCTGCTAACAGTCATTGGATATCGACCAACGCGAGCAGCAATGTCGCGATACGATAAACCGCAATCGCGAGAGGCTACAGTCCGACTTTTATCAAAGTCGAAAACGTGATGGTACGCATTTCTCCTCCTTACACGAGGCATCACAACAACGTTTCACCAGGCAACGCCGGTCAACTGCTGTTTGTGTATGAGAAATCGATCGGAAACTTTCCTCATGTAAGCACGTTGTAGGTGTCGCCACTGGCGCCAACCTTGTGTGAATGCTCTGAAAAGCTAATCATTTGCATATCAGAGCATCTTCTTCCTGTCGGTTAAATTTCGCGTCTGTAGCTCTTCATCTTCGTGGTGTAGCAATTTTAATGGCCAGTAGTGTATTTTATTGTAGTATTTCACAGATATCAGTCCACCAGACTTTCCGCGAAAATAAAATGTACATTTTTTACTACCACATCAATCCTCTGAAATGTAACTAGAGAACGTTTTAAAAAGGCTGCAATTGGTAGAACATAAATGCTACAAGCAGTGCAAGTCATATCACCTATCAGGCTACCCTGGCCAAAGCGGCACTAGCGTCTCCTATCTCTGCGTCGACACTCTCAGAGAGAAAGTGCTCTAAATCACTTGCTTTTGAGTCAAAGTAAGCTGTCGCAACAACGCTTTATCCTCAGTGTCGAAGTGATTGGTGCATCCTAGAATCTGAGGCTGAGATTTGCACAGGTTCGTGGAGTACAGACTCTAAGAGAGCGGTTAGGCGGAGGATGGCGGCAGTATAAATACTTGACACACGAGGCTAACCTGAGCAGCCGGGCCGCTGAGTGTCAGTTTCTTTTGAGCACCTTCTTACTGATTATTTATTTAGCGTATGGCATTACACATGAACAGCGACTTGCAGTTGTGGATTACATAGTTTTACAAAATTTTACAAAAATATATTACTTTCATAATTTATAATTTAAAAAATAAGTCTATAAATTAATATCTAATTTGTCGATCCATTCAAGGGCTGCCTCTGTCACTTCAAAGAAATCTTCCAAGTTCCCATGGTAGGCTCTTATGCTACAGCTTGTTACGATGTGATGGATCGTCTGGTGTTCATTTCCACATTCACACTGAGAAGATGAAGCCCTTCCCCCTCGGTAGAGGTTTTCAGCACAGATGCCGTGGCCTGTGCGGATCCGATTAATTGTTTTCCAGATACGTCGCGTTAGTTCCATACCGGCTAGTCTTGCGTCAGGTCTTTGGAGGGTCTGCTGTTCCTCAGGGGCAATAGTGTTCCACATTTCTGTCCACTTTTTGTTGATACTGAAAGTTGCCTGTAGCGGTTCTTCCAGTAGGACAAATGGCTGCCTAGATTTTAATCGGTTCATTCGGAGTGCGGGAACGTCAGAGTGTACTGGAAGCTCGGGTATTTTAAGTAATTTTTGGTATTCCTTGAGGAGGGTGTTCTGTCTTCGGAGGTCTGGTGGGGCAATATTGCTTAGAGGTGGTAACCAGTATAGAGGAGTAGATTTGATGCAGCCTGTTATTGTCCTCAAAAATGGTTCAAATGGCTCTGAGCACTATGGGACTTAACATCTGAGGTCATCAGTCCCCTAGAACTTCAAACTACTTAAACCTAACTAACCTAAGGACGTCACACACATCCATGCCCGAGGCAGGATTCGAACCTGCGACCGTAGCGGTCGCGCGGTTCCAGACTGAAGCGCCTAGAACCGCTCGGCTACATAGGCCGGCTTATTGTCCTCATTGCTGCATTTAGCTCCACGTCAATTTTTCTCACATGTGTGCTATTGAGCCACATTGGGGCACAGTATTCAGCGACAGAATAGACCAGCCCTAAGGCAGCACATCTCAGTGTCGTAGCTCTTGCACCTCATGAGGTACCACTCAACTTCTGTACGATGTTATTGCGTGATCTCATCTTTGATGCGGTGTTTTCTATATGCTTCCTGTAAGAGAGGGTTCTATCAAGAGTCGCTCTTAGATATACTGGAGAGTCTTGGTGGTGAAGGACCTGATCATTAAAGGTGACATTCAACTTCGCATTGGCCATTCTGTTGTTAATGTGAAAGCAGCTGACTTCAGTCTTCGTTGAATTTGGTATCAGTCTCCACTTTATGAAGTATTCATTTATTGTGCTTAGGTCTGCGGATAGGATCTCGTCACCAGCTCCAAGAGTTTTCTGCTGGGTGGCCAAGGCCAGATCGTCTGCACAGATGAACGATACTCGTAAGAAATAAGTCAGACAGTGCTGATCATACATGATCTTGTGCTCGTGTTCAGCTGTTGCTATCGCCTTGGAGTACAAAAATTTACTATCACTTCTGTGTGTAATCGCACAATTTATTGATAGTCTGGTAGTCAAAGAGGTTTACAGCTACCTCAGTGAAGTAAGAACACATCTCTCTTTATATTTATTTATCTACGAACTGGAAAGCCTCGAAATATGTGAAAAATTTCAGATTTCCATCATTGGTTCTCTTTTTTGAGCGCCATGTCAACATTTTAGTTTTCTGGCCCAGGTGATGACAATGAAGGACGGTTTCTTTCCATGACTATTTCACTCTCCTTTTTTGCTTTTCTGAAGAAAAAAATTTAATGCCAATCATTTGTTTGCTACTCTGTCTTGTCCGCAATTTCCTGTCTCACATTACATTATGGGCTTTGATAGAGGGTTATTTGCACGGTTAATCACGTACGGAACAGTGCCAATAGTTTCATGCATGAAGTTCCTATTTGCTGTAGTCGACAATCTGCTTACTCATTGGTCCCGGCGGAGGTTCTTGTCCTCCCTCGGGAATGGGTGTGTGTGTTTGTCCTTCGGATAATTTAGGTTAAGTAGTGTGTAAGCTTAGGGACTGATGACCTTAGCAGTTAAGTCCCATAAGACTTCACACACATTTGAACATTTTTGCTTACTCATTAACTATTCTGCTAGGCGTGGTACACAACTCCATGTATTGTACGGATTGTTAATATCTCGTCTTCAAATGAAATGTCATGTTAGGTTCAGTCTACTCATATGATTGCGCTATCAATACGTCTACAGGCAAAATCTTGTTCTTGAAATTCTTTCGCTTTCAATACGAGATTTATACTTTTGTGAGATTTCTTACAATCAGATATGCAATTTCATGTGATGGTTGTGTACACCCGGCGGGATCAGGGATTTTCACCTACCCCGAGATGACGAGGTGTTGTTGTGTCGTCTTCATCATCATAATTCATCCCCATTCGGAGGAAGGCAACGGCAAACCACCTCCATTAGGACCTTGTCTAGTACGGCGGTTCGGGTCTCCTGCATCGTTCCCCTACGCTCTGTCAAGAAGTATGGGACTTCATTTCCATTTCCATTTTCTTCAAGTACATCACAGTTGCGATAATAGTCGTTTCTTTGTGCTGACTATGGACCATCACGTCCATTTTCAGACCATAGCCTTTGACGTAAGTGTAATCATTACTCGAAAGCAAAATTATAAACTTCATATGAGTATATAATGTGATTTCTTTTCAATCGAAAGTAGGTATTTTACTGAAATACTTTGAATTTCCGTTTCGAAATATTACAACACACTTTCTTCATGGAACCTTGCCAAAAGAAAACTTTGTGTTGACTAGTAATCCATCGTCCCCTAGCGTTCAGTCAATAATTCGAAGTCGCGATATGCTCCCTTATTTTTACGAAGATAAAAAAGACTCTCTTCTGTTGGCTATATCCATTGGCAAGAAGCAACTGGAATTACTGTCAACACGCAAATATGCGTAGTAAATAATCGGTATTAAATCATTTCCAACTCAGAGACAATCAGACCCCCCACCGATGTCTATCTGTGGCACGCCGATGCTCTGTTATGTTAACTACGAAGTCCATACAGCAGTTTCCCTTTCTCGCCATTTTTCAATTTCTCAGAACTGACGCACAATAGCCGAGCCGAGTGAAAACTTGCTTGTATTGCCTGTCTTCATTAGCATCAGCTACAAAGAGGAGTTTCCCCGCAACATGAGATGTACGATGCGGCTGCTGGCCGCTTTCCCCTTTACTGCCTTGCTGTGCGATGCCGACCAGCGGGACGACAGGGAAACTCACCGCGCTCCTAACAAGCAAGCCGCGCTCCCAAGTCTGAACACGTTGTCCGTCCGCGCGATGGCAATAACACGCGCTCTGTTGCAGTTTCCTCTTCCGTCCGTACAGAATGCCCAAATGAAAGTCGTCTCAGGCAGCAGCGTTTTCCGCCTTGACGTGACGACAACGCACTTTTCTCAATAAAATCACAGCTTGAAACACGCCTCGTTACTTCTCCAACACGAATAGATAGTCCAGGAAATGAGTATTGTGCAGAGCACAGAACGTGAGCTCTGAATTGAAGAAGTTACATGTCAATGACATTTTGAAAGACATTCCGACGACTCGTTGTTCGTGTATGTTTGACACGTGGGTCTTATAATACACTCCTGGAAATGGAAAAAAGAACACATTGACTCCGGTGTGTCAGACACACCATACTTGCTCCGGACACTGCGAGAGGGCTGTACAAGCAATGATCACACGCACGGCACAGCGGACACACCAGGAACCGCGGTGTTGGCCGTCGAATGGCGCTAGCTGCGCAGCATTTGTGCACCGCCGCCGTCAGTGTCAGCCAGTTTGCCGTGGCATACGGAGCTCCATCGCAGTCTTTAACACTGGTAGCATGCCGCGACAGCGTGGACGTGAACCGTATGTGCAGTTGACGGACTTTGAGCGAGGGCGTATAGTGGGCATGTGGGAGGCCGGGTGGACGTACCGCCGAATTGCTCAACACGTGGGGCGTGAGGTCTCCACAGTACATCGACGTTGTCGCCAGTGGTCGGCGGAAGGTGCACGTGCCCGTCGACCTGGGACCGGACCGCGGCGACGCACGGATGCACACCAAGACCGTAGGATCCTACGCAGTGCCGTAGGGGACCGCACCGCCACTTCCCAGCAAATTAGGGACACTGTTGCTCCTGGGGTATCGGCGAGGACCATTCGCAACCGTCTCCATGAAGCTGGGCTACGGTCCCGCACACCGTTAGGCCGTCTTCCGCTCACGCCCCAACATCGTGCAGCCCGCCTCCAGTGGTGTCGCGACAGGCGTGAATGGAGGGACGAATGGAGACGTGTCGTCTTCAGCGATGAGAGTCGCTTCTGCCTTGGTGCCAATGATGGTCGTATGCGTGTTTGGCGCCGTGCAGGTGAGCGCCACAATCAGGACTGCATACGACCGAGGCACACAGGGCCAACACCCGGCATCATGGTGTGGGGAGCGATCTCCTATACTGGCCGTACACCACTGGTGATCGTCGAAGGGACACTGAATAGTGCACGGTACATCCAAACCGTCATCGAACCCATCGTTCTACCATTCCTAGACCGACAAGGGAACTTGCTGTTCCAACAGGACAATGCACGTCCGCATGTATCCCGTGCCACCCAACGTGCTCTAGAAAGTGTAAGTCAACTACCCTGGCCAGCAAGATCTCCGGATCTGTCCCCCATTGAGCATGTTTGGGACTGGATGAAGCGTCGTCTCACGCGGTCTGCACGTCCAGCACGAACGCTGGTCCAACTGAGGCGCCAGGTGGAAATGGCATGGCAAGCCGTTCCACAGGACTACATCCAGCATCTCTACGATCGTCTCCATGGGAGAATAGCAGCCTGCATTGCTGCAAAAGGTGGATATACACTGTACTAGTGCCGACATTATGCATGCTCTGTTGCCTGTGTCTATGTGCCTGTGGTTCTGTCAGTGTGATCATGTGATGTATCTGACCCCAGGAATGTGTCAATAAAGTTTCCCCTTCCTGGGACAATGAATTCACGGTGTTCTTATTTCAATTTCCAGGAGTGTATATTCGTGAAGTCACATTATTGTCTCAGAATTCTTTATGAGTCACGTTTCGTCAGGGTGAAGCTACATTCACTATGAGGGATGTATCACGTAGACTTGTGCCCGGCACACGTAGCCGATGAGATGGGCACGAGTTGTAAGTTCCTGTGACATATGCCTGCAACATGGACGCTAGAATTCCGAGAAATACTCTGTTCTGGCACAATGCGCCTGTGTCCGTTCGCTCATCGAGAAACGGTGCAAGTCCCTGATACAGTCCTGGTGTTGCATCTTGGGTGCAAGTGATCAATTGAATACACTGACTAGCAGTCCGTGAAGATGGTGTGGACGAAAGATAATACCGATAGATTGAAAAATTTCGTGAAAGGCGTTCGTTATGGGATCCTGCATTCCCTTATTATAAAAACGGCATCACCAAACGCTATGAAGTTCATCACCTCGCATCTTTATTCGGCTTTTTTGTTGTAGTGATTCCATGTCAGTTTATACGCGTTTTGCATTCTGAATATTCTTTCTGCGTTGGAGATCATCTTCAGCCTGTGAATTGAATCATTTCTCCTAAGTACTTGAAGTGAAAGATCTGCAAGATTTTTCCATACTCTGTTTTCAGTGGGAGTTTTCCGGTTGATTTGGCATCCATATGCTGAGTTTTTTTATAGGAAATTTGGAGTCCAATTTTGCGGGAGATTCGAGGCACGTATCTAGGGCTAGTTTTGCTTCATCTTTGTTTTACTTCAATACAGACAAGTCATCTGCAAAGATGAATCATTTTCAGTGACTTTATCCTTTCTTCTTTCCAATTTGGATACCTTTGACGTGATTTTCCCTATCTCGGATTATTTTTTCCCAATACCATGGACGGGAGAGGCGATAAGCCATCTTCTTGTCGGACTCCTGTGTGACTTTCGAATGTGTTTCAGGCTTCACACATGCAATTTACTTTTGAGGTGGTACCTAATAACATTTCGTTAATAATGACCCTCGTTTTTCTGTCTGTTCGCAATTTTGCCTGTCAACAGAATCACAACTTTTTTGAAATTCAGAAAGATCACTGTACTGTTGCGGCATCGTCTGATGTGTAGTATGGTTTTAAGGTTCCGTATAATGGTGAAAATTAATAAAACCGACAAACTGTAGGGAGGGATTTGTGACTGGAAATGGAGGAAAAAAGGTGCTGTGAACATGTGTCTTGTCACAGTAGATGGCGCTGACGAACGGAAGTTCCTCTGATCGCGTGTCGTGTCTGTAGCCACAGATAATGATTATGTAGATTGATGATGCCCGTTCTGGTAAAGGTTAATTCTTTGTAAAGAGGACTGATGACAGATATCCTATAATTGTGATAGTCTGGTGCAAAAACCATCGACAAAATCCTTCCTGTAGAGGGAAATCCGCTGCTGATAATCCTTGTACTCGTTTCAAATGATAGGAATAGTAGCGGCTGTCATGCAGGTTACACATAATCGTACTTTGGCTTACACTATGTTGGCGGGCCACTTCCCTGCAACTTGTAGTAGGGTTCGTCTAAATATCCTGCAGCACCCCTCCTCCAAATCTCGTGTACGCACACTCTGCCACCTCCCAGCACGTTCGTCTGTCTGAAAGGACGCATGATCACACAAACGCCCAGAAAGGGTTTGAAATGGTGTATGATGTGGTTTGTGTAAGTGAGGGTTCTTATTTTGGTACAGTTGTGCTGCCTCTCGACCGTATTCATATACTAGGCCATACACCGACACCATCTCGGCTTGTTACCGACGTGAATGCCGGACCATTCCACTGCCTACAGTACGCTGCGCCAATCACACAACCTGTAAGATGCAGGCAACTCATGGCACATGGTCAGAGGAGCTTTCATTCGTCAGCGACATCTATCATGGCAAAGATGCATTTGTGGACACATGTTCATAGGGCCTTTGTTCCTCCATTTCCAGTCAGGAATCTATCCCTGTAGTTTGTCGGTTTTATTAATATTCACCCTGTACACATAGTGTCCCAGAATTATAGCGATAAACTTCGGGGGGCTACAGAGATGGTCTTGAGGAACAAATAGAGGATAGGAATCCGTGTCCGAAAATGTCATCCAGCGACGCTACAGAGTGTCGAAGTTATAGGCGCCAGCGCCTGCCACTAGGCCATCCCTTCAGCAGCAAATGTGGCTTTGTATGCTGACAGACCATAGGCGGAACGCCTCGCAATGCTGTTTGTTAATCAGTGCACAATCGCCAGCGGGGAAGATGGAGCTAGCTGCTACGTAGATAGGCTTTGTCTGCTGTGAATCTGATACTCTGTTGTCTCTGTGGATGACACGGGTTTTCACTCTCGGATTATTTTTCTCCTGTATACCGACAACCATTGCAGATTTTAGAGAGTTCTAGGAGAAAATTAAACTGTGGCTGAAGACCAGTGTCGAAACCATAATCTACCGAGGCAACAGAGCATCGCATTCATAGGAAACAAGGCCTTTGTATATAGCAGCCAGCTCCACCTTCTCCACTGATGACCCTGGCAATTAGTTGCCATCACTGAATAACAAATACCATTGAGTGACGTTTCGCCTGCGGTCCGTAAGTGTACAAGGTCACGTATGCCACTGAAGGGGTAGCCAACTGGCAGGCACAGTTATGTATAAGTTCGACACGCGGTAGCGTCATTGAATGAAATTTCAAGACATGCGTTTGTATCATCGATTTGTTCCCCAAAACTGCAGCATGATAGTAAGTTAAGTTGGCTAAGTAGGAATGTTCACTTCCTTGTTATAGAATGGCTTCTTTCCATCATGGAGACTGTTGGGTATTTACAATATCTTCTGTGTGTATATACATATATCTGTAGGCATCTGTTAGAGAGAGAGAGAGAGAGAGAGAGAGAGAGAGAGAGAGAAGGATGAAGACCTGAGAGCAATCAAAAATTTTTGCATTACCCCAGTTCCCAGAACTCCTGAAGATGATGTTGAGTGTGGATATTGTATCATAGAAACAGTCCCTTTGACTGTTCAGAGATTTCACTAAACCCGTCCAAAGATGTAAACAACCCTGCATGAGCAGCGCTTATTAGACGGAGGGGGCCCAAAAGCCGATCGGAAGGAGGTACATGGCTCGTCTTGTCTGTATTTCAGCCATGACTAGAAGGTCAATACCGAGGTTCAATCGCGTCCGCAGTGTTACTTTGTGCCAGGAAGGGCTTCCAACAAGGGAAGTGCCTGGGCGTCTTGGAGTGAAGCAATGTGATGATGTTCGGACATGGAGGAGATACAGAGAGACAAGAACTGTTGATGACAGGCTTTTCTCAGGCCGCCCAAGGGCTACTACTGCAGTGGATGACCGCTACCTACGGATTATGGCTCGGAGGAACCGTGACAGCAAAGCCACCATGTTGAATAATGCTTCTCGTGCAGCCACAGGACGTCAAACTGTGCGCAATAGGTTGCATGATGCGCAAATTTACTCCCGACGTCCATGGCGAGGTCCATCTTTGTAACCACGAAACCGTGCAGCGCGGTACAGATGGGCCCAACAACATGCTGAATGGACCGCTCAGGTTTGCCATCGCATTCTCTTTACCGATGAGTGTCACCTATATCTTCAACCAGACAATCGTCGGAATCGTGTTTGGAGGCAACCCGGCCAGGCTGAATGCCTTAGACACATTGTCCAGCGAGTGCACGAGTGCAGCAAGGTGGAGGTTCCCTGCTGTTTTGGGGTGGCATTATAATGTGGGGCCGACGTACGTCGCTGGTGGTCACGGAAGGCGGCGTAACGGCTGTGATACGTGAATGCCATCCTATGACCGACAGTGCAACCATATCGGCAGCATGTTGGCAAGGCATTCGTCTTCATGGACGACAATTCGCGCACTCATCGTGCTCATCTTGTGATAAGGATAACGACATCACTCGACTAGAGTGGCCAGCATGTTCTCCAGACATGAACCCTAACGAAAATGCCTGGGTTAGATTGAAAAGAGCTGTTCATGGATGACCTGACCCACCAGGCACTCTCAGGGATCTACGCCGAATTGCCGCAGAGGAGTGGGACAATCTGGACCAACAGTGCCTTGATGAACTTGTGGATAGTATGCCACGACGAATACAGGCATGCTTCAATGCAAGAGGACGTGCTACTGGATATTAAAGGTACTGGTGTGCACAGCAATCTGGACCACCACCTCTGAAGGTCACGCTGTATGATGGTAGAACATGCAATGTGTGGTTTTCATGATCAATAAAAAGGGCGGAAATGATGTTTACGTGGATCTCTATTCCAATTTTCTGTACAGGTTCCGGAACTCTCTGAACCGAGGTGGTACAAAACTTTGTTTTGATTGTATTTGGTGACGACGATGAGGGGGAAGGTAGAGGGAGAGAAGCAACCACTGCCGGCACATGGAGTCCATTGGTCGAGTAGCAGCGGCCGCAGAACTTGGCACCTTCTGCTGACAACTGTCAGCAGTGTTACATGCCACCATACATCAAACATTGCCAAGGGTCTTCTGACGGGTTTCAGGTCATTAACACAAAATCTGACTTCGTGCTACTCTCTTCTTCCCCACTGCCAAACAAATTATGGCCATGACACGTTCTCCCAATACGTGAATTTTTACAGATTATGTCAGGTTAGATCATTAGTGTGAATGAGAGAGTTTGTTACAGAAACGGCTTATACAGAACGCTACCGAAGCTTATTGTCCTGAGATTACGAAAAGAACAACGAGTTAGCCTTATGTACTAGCTGAAATTATTTATTGGAGCAGCGACAACTACATTGCACTACAAAATTAAAGGGTTATTTTTTTCAAAGCATTTTCTCCCAGTGCGACCAAAAGCTCGGAATTTGGCTCGAAGGTGCCTACTATCTTCCTCTATAATTATACAGAAGCGTTGTACCATGTGACATCACCCTTGGGCTCGGCGACGCTCCATACAGCAACACGTGCAGAAAAAAAAAGTGTAAGGTAGATGAATTTTTTCACACTGGCACCAGGTTTACCAGATTTCTAACCAACGTCACCGTGGACTTATCACACCGCAAGAAGGTCGTCACACTTCCCCTTACCAGGATGTTACCCCTTGTCTCGGCCGACTGAGGCAGAGGTCAGAACCGTAATGTCCAGAGTTCAAATCACGTGGTTATACACTCCTGGAAATGGAAAAAAGAACACATTGACACCGGTGTGTCAGACCCACCATACTTGCTCCGGACACTGCGAGAGGGCTGTACAAGCAATGATCACACGCACGGCACAGGGGACACACCAGGAACCGCGGTGTTGGCCGTCGAATGGCGCTAGCTGCGCAGCATTTGTGCACCGCCGCCGTCAGTGTCAGCCAGTTTGCCGTGGCATACGGAGCTCCATCGCAGTCTTTAACACTGGTAGCATGCCGCGACAGCGTGGACGTGAACCGTATGTGCAGCTGACGGACTTTGAGCGAGGGCGTATAGTGGGCATGCGGGAGGCCGGGTGGACGTACCACCGAATTGCTCAACACGTGGTGCGTGAGGTCTCCACAGTGCATCGATGTTGTCGCCAGTGGTCGGCGGAATGTGCACGTGCCCGTCGACCTGGGACCGGACCGCAGCGACGCACGGATGCACGCCAAGACCGTAGGATCCTATGCAGTGCCGTAGGGGACCGCACCGCCACTTCCCAGCAAATTAGGGACACTGTTGCTCCTGGGGTATCGGCGAGGACCATTCGCAACCGTCTCCACGAAGCTGGGCTACGGTCCCGCACACCGTTAGGCCGTCTTCCGCTCACGCCCCAACATCGTTCAGCCCGCCTCCAGTGGTGTCGCGACAGGCGTGAATGGAGGGACGAATGGAGACGTGTCGTCTTCAGCGATGAGAGTCGCTTCTGCCTTGGTGCCAATGATGGTCGTATGCGTGTTTGGCGCCGTGCAGGTGAGCGCCACAATCAGGACTGCATACGACCGAGGCACACAGGGCCAACACCCGGCATCATGGTGTGGGGAGCGATCTCCTATACTGGCCGTACACCACTGGTGATCGTCGAGGGGACACTGAATAGTGCACGGTACATCCAAACCGTCATCGAACCCATCGTTCTACCATTCCTAGACCGGCAAGGGAACTTGCTGTTCCAACAGGACAATGCACGTCCGCATGTATCCCGTGACACCCAACGTGCTCTAGAAGGTGTAAGTCAACTACCCTGGCCAGCAAGATCTCCGGATCTGTCCCCCATTGAGCATGTGTGGGACTGGATGAAGCGTCGTCTCTCGCGGTCTGCACGTCCAGCACGAACGCTGGTCCAACTGAGGCTCCAGGTGGAAATGGCATGGCAAGCCGTTCCACAGGACTACATCCAACATCTCTACGATCGTCTCCATGGGAGAATAGCAGCCTGCATTGCTGCGAAAGGTGGATATACACTGTACTAGTGCCGACATTATGCATGCTCTGTTGCCTGTGTCTATGTGCCTGTGGTTCTGTCAGTGTGATCATGTGATGTATCTGACCCCAGGAATGTGTCAATAAAGTTTCCCCTTCCTGGGACAATGAATTTACGGTGTTCTTATTTCAATTTCCAGGAGTGTATATGACTAGCCGATGAAAACTTTTCTGATACACTGCTGCTTAAGATCAACATGAAAAGGCCTCAGGAGACATCGTAAAAGGCAAGAATAAAACGATCCCTTGCCTTGAGACGTTCATTCTCAGACATTTAGTGGTCGAAAACGACAGTTTGCAGTGCAGTATGCAACAGGACGACCTTCTCGTCAACTTCTGCATGATCCAGCGCTTCTCTAAGTACATCGTACCTCATTGAACGTGATCTCACCTATTTGGAGTGTAGGGCGAACGCAGTTATTTCTCTGGTGTGTTGTATGGTACCACTAATGACAGTTCAAAACCATTCGACGAAATCTGAACATGATCTGAAGCAGAAAAGTGTGTTTATGCATTTTAATCGCTCCTTTCTCGCGGGCTTCTGTGGCGATTGCACGGGAGATTAAAACGTGCGTGAATAGAGTCCCTCAAAGACCCCCCCCCCACTTCGGTAATACCGTCAGTACCACTCTGCACCTTTGTTGGGACTTCGAAAATGTCTGTACGAAGGCCTTATCCATCAATCCCTACACACCGGCAGGATAGGCAACCGTTTAGAAATTCCTCTGATTTTGCACGCTGTCAGTAGGCGCTTCTGTGTAGAGGGTTGTCTGTCATGATGGCGAATAGAGATCGGTGGATGGTTGACTCTGAACAGAGACATTTTTAATGTGCCACTGAGGATACTGTCGAACTGAGGTGTCTCAAAGGGACCATTTACCATTGTATTCACGCGCGTTTCAAAGTCACAATCCGTCGTTCAGACGCTACAGGAGGGCGCAAAAAAGGAGAGATGAAGAAGCATAAACACCCTTCTCTGCTTTGGATCAAGTTCAGATTTCGTCGAATGATTTAGAACTGTCCCCAGTTGATCAGCCACGCATACCAGGGAAAAGACTGCAGTCACTATGCACTTCAAAACGGTTAGAACACGTTCATTGTGGTTGCAGATTCACGCTGTTTATAGAGAGGGTTGAATCGTCCGGGTGGGTGTCAGCAGCGTCAACAGCTGACAAGAACGTTGTCCTCTTGAACATGCGACTGCCAGCTGTCGTTTTCGACGGCGAAATGTGTGAAAAAGAATATCCAAATGGAACGGGTGGCTGAATTGATTTGAGCACACCAATAAAAGTTTCCCAGTTAACCTTCTGAGAAACGTATTGCGTACGTCGTCTCAAGCGCCAAGAGCGCTGGGATTTTTTGCCCCGATTGAGAATTCATAGAGTACCACAGAAGCTGCAAGTACGACACGAACAGACGGTTCAGTTTTGCCACTAAGTTGCTCAACGTTACAGTTACCATTTAACATGTACACAACCAATATTGTAGGATAGGTTAAAGCGAGTCTCATGCGAAAACATTACATTTTGCTCCTCAGGACGTCAACGATGCTGGTCATATGGTCACTGCAGTCGGAAGTATTTTTAGTGTTCTGGATGTTCCAAGCCGAAGAACGCGGCAGACGCTGTCGAACCAGTGACGCAAGTACGCTATGTGATCCGGCCACCTATTAGTGGACATTAACACTTGTGTGACTGCCTTTCGCATTTGTGACGACTTGATCGGTGCTGGGAAGCCTTTCAATGAGGTGTCTTAATGTTTATGGGGGAATGGCAGCCCATTCTTCTTCAAGAGCCAAAATCGGAGAGAATATGACGCTGGGGTCTGGAGCGAAGTCAACGTTATTCCTCATTAGGAAGTTGTTTCATTGGATTCATGTCGGGACTTTGGACAGAACAGTGCATTTTAGGAATGCTATTCTCAATAAACCGCTGTCTGGCAGTTACTGCTTTAAAATAGGTTGCACTGTCATACAAATGCCAACGGCGATCATCTCTGAAACTAGAAGTTGTACACAATGCTGTAAAATATGTTTACATCCAACCGTATTTAGATTTTTCTTAAACGCAATAAAGAAACGACACCCCAACCACAAAAAGCAACCCAATACCGTACTTCAAGTATTTGCCTTTCCGTTGGAGCTTTCCAGTCATTCAATGTCCAACGGTTTCTCTTTACACCACCTCAAGTGTCGCTTAGCACAGACTATAGAAACGAATGGCTTAAGAGGAGCTACTCGACAGCTGTACCCCATTCCTTGTAATACCCGACACACAGTCACGCTAGATGGACTCTGGTAGCTGTTTGGGAATCACAAATGTTTCCTTCCCCTACAACCACATTCTGAAAAGCTCAACAGTCACTGTCCGTCAGTACGTGTCGTCTCCATGGTCTTGGTTTAATTGTAGTTGTTTCCTTGCGTTTTCACTTCACAGGTAACCACCAACAGATGTCTTGGGCAGTTTTAGAAGGGTTAAAATGTCCATGACGGATTTGTTACTCAATTGACACCCAGTTACCAGTTCACGGTCGAAGTCATCGAGCTCTCCTGAGCGACCAATCCCGCTGTTGCACCTTCTCTACTGACAGTATAGTCAGCCTCCATTCGAGGGGCCCAGGTTCGACACCCGGACTCACGGACTGAGTGTCAGTCTGGAACCGCGCGACCGCTATGGTCGCAGGTTCTATTCCTGCCTCGGGCAAGGGTGTGTGTGATGTCCTTAGGTTAGTTAGGTTTAAGTAGTTCTACGTTCTAGGGGACTGATGACTTCAGATGTTAAGTCCCATAGTGCTCAGAGCCATTTGAACCATTTGGACTGGGTGTTATGTTGTTCTTATCATCGTTTCATCATCGTCGATACGCAAGTCGTCGAAGTGGCGACAAATCTGCAAATAAAAAGGCTTGTCCCAGACGGCCGAACTACACAAAAGGCGACTCTCGGTCAAAATAAGTGATACACACTTTTTTTACTGACATTACAATACGCCTCGTCTCCATTTACGTGTACGGCTGGATACGGCTCTCGTGACATCTAGTTGTCACCTCTGCATTACATAGAGGTGTTTCGATGATGCTTTTGATCAGACAGTGTAGTCCACATTGCTGTGTGTGACTGGGTACACCGTGGTAAGGAGAAGTGGACTACGAATTGGGCTGGCAACTGTCTTCTCAGGGAAGCTGGACAGGGGCAGAAATGACTAGCGAACAAGTTAACACAACAAAAAGAAGCTTTACTTAACTTGGATTTCTCCAGGCGTACAAAGACTCATTACAAATAATGTAGCAAGAAACAGAGTCCAGCTATGACAATGTCAACAAGGATGAGGCTCCCTGAAGTACGTAGGAACGATGGTGTGGTAGCGAAGAGGCCCGAAGTGCGAATGTGGGGCTGGCTGGCGCCAGCCGTCCCGTATTGCGGCAGAAACGGCGCTTGTGGTACGGAGCTGCTGGAGGCGTCACAAAGCGGGCGCGCACCGTTGGATCGGCCACATGCTGAGCGACCGCGTCTGTTGGAAATTTGCTAATCCATTGCCAACTTAAAGGCGCCCATGGGGTGGTATCCATACGTGATACCACACACCTTCTTTTAACATTTTATCACGGTGGCTGTAACTAGATGAGGAAAAACTTCCCTTCGTATCGTTTCGATTACTGTAGTTTTCACTGTGAAGCTATCTTTAAAAGCATTCGCAAGTGCAACCCATCCGAACGGCCATACTGTAATCGAGAATTACCAGGAACTAGACTCCCTTAACTAACATCATTTATCCTTGGACAACAACAACTGCAAGTTAAAGGCGTTCAAAATGGTGAATGAGACAGCCGTTGAATTACAATAATAATAATAATAATAATAATAGCAACAAATTGAAGAAATAAGACCTTAACAATTTTGAACTTTTAAAATTTTTAAAGTAATCAATTTTAAATAAATCAGCTAACTAAAATAATTGAAATAGCTCTAGATAAACTTCTTCAAGACATTAAGCAGATCTCTAAAAGGTGTACATCAAAAAATTTACAATCAACCAAGAACAAGGATGCTATGTGTATTAAACATTAAAGGGAAACTTCTTGTGCAAAGTCAGTTAAACAATGTCCTCTTGGCCGATAGCAAAATTTCGTTTTCAGTGCAAGTCAGGTAACGTAAGATAGCTTGAGCACAGACAGCCAGGACGTGTGACTGTAAACAAACAGCAAGCCGCGCTACGATATGTTCGAGAGCCATGCACACGGCTGCAGGGAAGCCAGCCCGCCGCGGCAAGAAACTGCCGACGCAAAACACTCTCCCAGAAACTTAGTAAGTGCTGCTAACAAACAAGAAAGATAAGTGTCTGACTGGATTATACAGTACTACACGTAAAGTTATGGTTTACCCTTGATTACACTATAGTGCGTTTCCAATAAGTTGATATGCCCTAGGAAATAAACTTCACTAACAGAGAACTACAGAAAGTAAGTTGTAATTCTTCCAGGAAGGAATATAATAAACAACTTGCAAGGATCTTACCATTAGCTGGAGCTAACAGCATGCTTAAAAGGGCCGGATAATAGTAGTACCAGAGAGCCCACCAGCTTCCAAAATCGTGACAACTATTAATACTTAGGTACAGCTGTTTCTTGTGCATAAGAATTTTAAAACAAACAGCAAAAAAAACTTTTTTAATAAAAAAGCTAGATAAGGCGTAGGTCCCTGATACATCTATGCGTGACTACGGGGCACATTACATAATCATAACAACGATAACCACGGCAATTTCTTTTTGAGAGAGAAGCTGTCCAACAGATTAAGACACTTCAAAATCAGATAGAACAGACAGGGCAATACACTAGTCCTACAATCACAGAGCTGAATAATAGGGCGTGCACGAAGACTCAATGAACATAAACACGAACATCTGTTTTAAACAGTTTGTGGAGTGGGAAATCGGTGCACAGAGCTGAACAACTACACTCCTGGAAATGGAAAAAAGAACACATTGACACCGGTGTGTCAGACCCACCATACTTGCTCCGGACACTGCGAGAGGGCTGTACAAGCAATGATCACACGCACGGCACAGCGGAAACAACCAGGAACCGCGGTGTTGGCCGTCGAATGGCGCTAGCTGCGCAGCATTTGTGCACCGCCGCCGTCAGTGTCAGCCAGTTTGCCGTGGCATACGGAGCTCCATCGCAGTCTTTAACACTGGTAGCATGCCGCGACAGCGTGGACGTGAACCGTATGTGCAGTTGACGGACTTTGAGCGAGGGCGTATAGTGGGCATGCGGGAGGCCGGGTGGACGTACCGCCGAATTGCTCAACACGTGGGGCGTGAGGTCTCCACAGTACATCGATGTTGTCGCCAATGGTCGGCGGAAGGTGCACATGCCCGTCGACCTGGGACCGGACCGCAGCGACGCACGGATGCACGCCAAGACCGTAGGATCCTACGCAGTGCCGTAGGGGACCGCACCGCCACTTCCCAGCAAATTAGGGACACTGTTGTTCCTGGGGTATCGGCGAGGACCATTCGCAACCGTCTCCATGAAGCTGGGCTACGGTCCCGCACACCGTTAGGCCGTCTTCCGCTCACGCCCCAACATCGTGCAGCCCGCCTCCAGTGGTGTCGCGACAGGCGTGAATGGAGGGACTAATGGAGACGTGTCGTCTTCAGCGATGAGAGTCGCTTCTGCCTTGGTGCCAATGATGGTCGTATGCGTGTTTGGCGCCGTGCAGGTGAGCGCCACAATCAGGACTGCATACGACCGAGGCACACAGGGCCAACACCCGGCATCATGGTGTGGGGAGCGATCTCCTACACTGGCCGTACACCACTGGTTATCGTCGAGGGGACACTGAATAGTGCACGGTACATCCAAACCGTCATCGAACCCATCGTTCTACCATTCCTAGACCGGCAAGGGAACTTGCTGTTCCAACAGGACAATGCACGTCCGCATGTATCCCGTGCCACCCAACGTGCTCTAGAAGGTGTAAGTCAACTACCCTGGCCAGCAAGATCTCCGGATCTGTCCCCCATTGAGCATGTTTGGGACTGGATGAAGCGTCGTCTCACGCGGTCTGCACGTCCAGCACGAACGCTGGTCCAACTGAGGCGCCAGGTGGAAATGGCATGGCAAGCCGTTCCACAGGACTACATCCAGCATCTCTACGATCGTCTCCATGGGAGAATAGCAGCCTGCATTGCTGCGAAAGGTGGATATACACTGTACTAGTGCCGACATTGTGCATGCTCTGTTGCCTGTGTCTATGTGCCTGTGGTTCTGTCAGTGTGATCATGTGATGTATCTGACCCCAGGAATGTGTCAATAAAGTTTCCCCTTCCTGGGACAATGAATTCACGGTGTTCTTATTTCAATTTCCAGGAGTGTAGTTGCGCACAACATTAGCGATCCATACCTTTGCCTTCTGCAAAGTCCTGGCGAAGAAGAGTGATCGACGACCCGGAAAAGACGTAGTGCCGATGGCGTGTCTGTTGCTCCAAGCACTGCTTAATACTGGGAGGAAACACGCCAATTGCCTGTGCCGCGCTCTCCGCAGGCATCTCTCCCCCGTAGGCGCGACACTAGCGGCCGCTTGTGAAGACTAGGCGAGGCAGCGATAGCCGCGCCCCCTGCTGAGACGCCAGCTACAAGTTATCGATAGTGAAATGGGCCACTACGGCTCGCATACCTATTCTGATGGGTTGTACTTATGCATCAATTTGAAGATGGTTTCACAGTTGAAGTGTATGGTAACGGAAACAAAATAAAGGGAAATTTTTCTTCATCCAGTGACAGCCTTGTGGTATAATTTTGACGATTCTGGTGCCTGCAGACCTTTCACATCGATTGCCACGCTTCAGTATCGGGTGAAAGATGTGGTCAAAGCTCTGCGGTACGTTAAAGCCATGCGGATAACGTTCATCCTATTCTCTTCCATCTACTCAATCAGTGTGCACACCCTTTTATAACACCAGAACTGTCTCGGTACAACAAATACATCACGTATATACACTCATGTTCATAAGTTAAGGATAATTGCAGAATGTGGTGCCATACAACGTGGCATTACACAAAACTGGCGCTAATAGCTTAGGCACATAGGGAACACACACGACACAGATCTGTAATTCCACAGTATTGGTGATAAATTGAGAAAACCGTCCTGAAACACATGTGTTACAAAAAGCCAGTGTTTCCTGCGCACATCAATATGGGATATGATCACCATACACACGTACACAGGCCGCACAACGGGTTGGCATACTCTGGATCAGGTGGTCGAGCAGCTGCTGGGGTATAGCCTCCCATTCTTGCACCAGTGCCTGTCGGAGCCCCTGAAGTGTCGTAGGGACTTGAAGACGTGCAGCGATACATCGACCGAGAGCATTCCAAACGTGCACAATGGGGTTTAGGTCTGGAGAACAGGCAGGCCACTCCATTCGTCTGATATCTTCTGTTTCAAGGTACTGCTCGACGATGGCAGCTCGGTGGGACCGTGCGTTATCAACCATCAGGAGGAAGGTGGGACCCACTGCACCCCTTGAAAAGGTGGACATACGAGTGCAAAATGACGTCCCGATACACCTGACCTGTTACAGTTCCTGTGTTAAAGACATGCAGGGCTGTACGTGCACCAATCATAATCCCACCCCACACCATCAAACCACGATCTCCACACAGGTCCCTTTCAAGGACATTAAGGGGTTGGTATCTGGTTCCTGGTCCACTCCAGATGAAAACCCGGCTAGAATCACCCTTCAGACTATACCTTGACTCGTCCGTGAACATAACCTGGGACCACTGTTCCAATGACCATGTACTGTATTCTTGACACCAGGCTTTACGGGATCTCCTGATCCAGGGGGCAGTGGAATGCACCTTGCAGGTCTCCGGGCGAATAAACCATGTGTGTTTCGTCGTCTATAGACTGTGTGTCTGGAGACATGGCAGCGGTAAGGTCCCGAGCAAGGCTACCTGCAGTACTCCGTGGCCGTCTGGGGGCACTGCTGGTGAGATATGGCTCTTCTTGGGTGTTGTACACTGTGGACGTCCCGTACTGTAGCGCCTGGACACGTTTCCTGTCTGCTGGAATCGTTGCCATCATCTTGAGATCACACACTTTGTGGCACACGGAGGGCCCGTGCTAAGTCCTGCTGTGTCTGGCCAGCCTCCAGTCGCCCTAGTATTCTATTCATCATAACGTCATCAATATGTGTCCATTGAGCCATTTTCAACACACAGTCACCATTAGCACGTCTGAAAACGTCTGCACACTTACTCGCTGCACCGTACTCTGACATGCACCTACACACCTCTGCGTATGTGGACTGCTGCCAGCGACACTGTGCGACGACCGCAGTTCAAATGTACCGCATGGTCAGACACCGCGGTGATTTAAACCCACAAACCGCCCACCAGAGCGTTGTTTCACCATGTGTCTGCATTATCCTTAATTTATGAGCATGAGTGTATTACTACACTCTGCAGATTTATTCACTACTGTACGCATCACCTGAGCTCGGATTCATTCGGATTTGTGTTCAAAATGGTTCAAATGGCTCTGAGCACTATGGCACTTAACTGCTGTGGTCATCAGTCCCCTAGAACTTAGAACTACTTAAACCTAACTAACCTAAGGACATCACACACATCCATGCCCGAGGCAGGATTCGAACCTGCGACCGTAGCAGTCCCGCGGTTCCGGACTGCGCGCCTAGAACCACTAGACCACCGCGGCCGGCTCGGATTTGTGTATATGGGTGCGGTTACTGCTGAGCCTTAATGAAAACGTAGACGCTCATAAGGCGAGAGAGGTGGAGCTCTGAGGGAGTATGAAATTTGTGACTTTCGCCGACCTACAAAGCAAGATAGCGTAGTGTCCGCGGGTACCGGTGAGCTCGGACAAAGGGCTCTGCCGCGCCGCAGCTCAGCGCCAGGTCGGGCGACACACGCCTTCGCGTAATTACCGGCGCCGTTTGCCGCCAAGGTCAGGGGTCACGGCCGCCGCGGACGGGCCCAGCGCTCTGGCTTTCTGCGAAAGTGGCTTTCTCTCCTCCATTTGTCCGACTGTCCCTACAACAAATCTGGAGGAGACATGTCGGAATTTGTGTGAATGCAGTCGGTTGTTTTCTCGTTGTCTGAGACGTTCCTCTTTCACTCGAGAGATTTGGGGAAAAGGGTGATATATTGATGAACGATGGTGAAATGTTAGTACAGTATACAACGGAAAAAATCTAGCCCGAATACGTGTCCGTCGCGGTCCATCTGTACTGTACCTTACCTCTGCGTGATGTAAAATGTAGCC